>NW_027171922.1:60000-97500 GCF_036898095.1 Palaemon carinicauda
TATATATATATATATATATATATATATATATATATATATATATATATATATATATATATATATATGTGTGTGTGTGTGTGTGTGTGTGTGTGTATCTGTGTTTGTATATATATGATATTCAAAACTAAATCCCTACCTTTTCCTATAACCAAATCCTTTGACACAGGTTACCTCCTGTAAACTTTTACGTGACCCTTGACCATCCGAGATTAGTAATAACGCATGCAGTCATCACGAGTAAAGGATTAAACCAATTTTCTTCAACGCCTTTTTCTTTGTGATCGGATTATTATTCCTTTGACAGCTGCATTCCCCAAAGCTAAATTTCCTAGCTCATAATTTTAAAATCTTAAGACCAACCTTTCTCTGCCTTTCTACCCAATTTTTTCAACTCATTTAAGACAGGATGCCATTTTGTTTGCCATGGCCAATGAACCCCTCAATGGGCAGGTCTCACAACTTCATTTGACAATAACCGAGACAGAAGATACCTCCATCCCTTCCCTACTCAAAAACGGACATTACCTGGAACAGTGATGGCAAAAACAGTTTAAAACCCAAGAAGAAGAACCAAGCTTGTTCTAAATACCACCATATAAACTTAACTGCGTTAAACGAGTAACAGTTTAACAAACCTAACAGAAGGACCAAACTGGCTTTAACTCCCATTATATAAACTTTTCTGGGCTCGGCCATGTCGTCCTGAGGGAAGGTTCCTTTAGGTAGCCTTTCTAAGGGATATTTTCTACAGTGATATTCCCAGAGAAATAAACCGAAGATCTCCAGGATTCTAACTCCTGGCGCGAGTATCCAGTTAAGGATATCGCTAGGGATCATGGACGTATTTTTTAGATACGACACATAGCAATCTTTATCCCGAATAGATGTAACTCTTTGATGTAAGGGGAAGAGTGGCGAAAAAAATGGATTGATGTTCAAGGTACCCGGTGGACCACCATTCCTTTTACTTGTAGTGCATAAGCTAGGTGTTTTCCTAAAGTTTTCCCGGTGTTTTGTTGCAAGTTTTCGGAATAATCATGCAATTTTCAGCATCTTCATCCTCTGGAAAGTTGATCATTAATTCTTTACTGTGTATAATTTTAGGCTCCCTTCTCCCAGTTAAATTCGAATAATTTAAGTGTTGCCATGACCGGAGGCGGACATTTTATGACCGCTATCGCCAATTATCATTACAATCTATTTAGTCAGTAAGGCGACAATTCCCGGTATTTAGCTATAATATTAGCTAGTTAGGCAAATTATATAAGTGAAGATTGTGCATACAGAAAAATTATTATTCCTTTTCCGATTATGAACTTTACTTTTCGTATTCGGCAGGAGCCCTGGCCGTACCAACCATGCCGGGAACCCCGGCGGTACCAACATGGCCGTGGTTCATTCCAGAGCTAGGCTAGCCTCGCTCATATATACGTTAGTAAAGTAATTCCCCATGTATAGCCTCACCCTGTCGTTCATCATTAATTTAGGTGAGGATTTATATCCTCTGGAATTACAGATAATGTTCAATGCATATTCTCTTTTAGAGAAAAGAGGCTAAACCCTTCCTCCCACTCTGAGTACCACCACCATTACAGGCGGCAACCACTGTCTTTCCTCATTGCCGTTGAGTAGAGCTCCGGCTTTGGGATTAATGGTAATAAACTCAGGGTGCCCTTGTCTTGCTGCCAATGATGTCGCCGGCTAAGGAATCATGTTTCCTCTGCCGTCGTCGGCACAGGAAGCCGTGCTTCCCCAGTCCACTGTCGGAGGTAGGCGGCATACCAGCCGCCACCTCTCCCACAATGAACTATAAGAATCTTTCCCTTCCCCCTTCTGTCCTTTAGTGTCAGCATAGCCGACACGACATTCTTTCTCCGGTATTCTGACAGTCATCCCGGCTTGCCAGGTTGTCTGCGTTGCCAGACAGGAACCTACCGGCGGCAGTTAGCCCAGCCGCCTCAGCCAAATTCCTCCTTATGTCTTTCCTTCACCAAAAGTGAATGTCACAGGGGAAGATTGATCCAGCCCTGACAGCTGCCGGTAGGAAACCCAACAAACTTTTGAGAAGTCTTCAGCCCTCTCTTGGTCTGCCATCCACAATTATTGCCGTCAGCTGGACAGCTGGCAGCTTGCCTTTTGTGGATGGCAGGAAGCTAGAATCAGAAAGATTCCTACCCCTTCGATTAGAACTTTCATTCTGGCAAGGAGATAGTAGGCGGCCTGATAGTCCTCCTACACTTACTATTATTGAGCTAAACCATAATAATAGGAAACTCTACTTCCCTAAAGCTTTCTCTCTCTCTCTCTATTAGTTAGTTCCCCCAGTTACTAACCTAACCCATGTAGTACACCGGCTGAACTACAGTATACAAAAATTACAGAAGTACAATTATTTTATAACATACTCTGTGCTTCCTTACACAGTATATTGTTGGGACCACAATATAATGTTGAGGTTGAGTAATCACTAAACATCCAGATGAATCCTTTGATCATCGGGACCCTAATATATCACCGATCAGTATTAATATACTACAGGCAGATAAGTTAGTATAAAACACTTACTAACCCTAACTCTAAGTACTAGAGCTTCTTCCACCCTATATTCTCCCTAACAGGGAATCTAAAATAAATATTATTACTGACGGAGGTCTCAGCAATTGCCTGAGAGAGGAAACACAGATATGGGTCTTTCTTGTTTCCCTTCCAAGCTTACTATCCTAAGGTACCATTTACAATAGTGATTACTATTGCTAGTAAATTGTATGCATTTATATCATTGATATAAAATCCACATACTCATTGAAACCATTTTCTTTACAAGAGGAGCCAATGGTGAAGTGCGCAGCTATGTTCTGCAACCACAGGAGTAGGAACTTTTGTGGGCAAACGATGTGCAGATCTCATGCCCCCTGCTGTATCGTATCCGGATCCCTGAAGTTTTTGGACCCGAAGGGTTGCTCTACTTGCTCAACCCTGCTGACCAAATGCTTCGGAGACGCCATCTAGTCACTGTGGAGACTAGGGACACAGCAAGAGAAACCCTTCGTAAGTGGGTAACAGGGTTCCAAAAGAACTATCCGGGACCTTACTTACCTAGTGAATCTCTAAGGTGCCTTCTGTTCCCTATGGCGCTAGCAAACGCAGTAGTGCCCCATGAACAGGTCCAGCCTTCTCTCATACAGCTGAAGATCGACGCTGACATCCACAAGGCACTAGAAGACATGGACATCCAACAAAAACGGATGTCAGAAGTGTCCACCGACACCGAACAGGACCTACTGCAAGTTGGCCCTGATAAGACGTGGATCCACCACGCACGGAGGAAGAAGGATCCGTTTTGACGGTAACTGAGGACCCTCAGTTTGCCTTGACGATATTCCAACCTATGCTATCAACCTCTTCAACCCCAACTCATCAACCAACTGCACAGGTCGACGAGCGAAGCACTCTTCACGTCGATCCATCAGATGTTGGAATTGTTCCAGAAGGAACAAGAAGAGATGATACAATCCATCCAACAGAACAAGAGACATATACAGGAAAGGGATCGCCCTGGAACTTCCAGGGGCTCTATTAAGACCCTTGGAGTATCAGACCTCTCTCACTGATCCCAAACCAACCACTGGAGGTACGCGGAGCACATGCCCATGATGAATGGGAAGCTATTTGTTTCAGAGAAGTTGGGGGCCAAACTGTTTGAAGATCTTGAATTCTGGCCCAGCTTTTCAGCCTATTCAGACTGTTACGTGAGGCTGCGGGATGAACTTGTGTCCCGTGAGGAAACTGTACCGAAGGAAGTCAGGCTT
This sequence comes from Palaemon carinicauda, assembly GCF_036898095.1. NCBI lineage: Eukaryota > Metazoa > Arthropoda > Malacostraca > Decapoda > Palaemonidae > Palaemon > Palaemon carinicauda. The sequence continues at coordinate 63,810 of NW_027171922.1, forward strand.
CGAACATGACAAGGCATAAGCCATCCTTGTAAAGTTCTTGAAAGGAGCCAGATACACCAACTCCAAAGTCTCAGCACTGAGCAAAAGGCTTCCCACCTTTGTTACTCCTTCCTCCATCTCTGTCTCCTTTTCGGAGAAAGTTCAAGAATTTATCACTAAGGCAATCGAAGAGGGCAAACCCTGCACATCTCTATAGTAATGTAAACCATTCTCTCTAGCAGTGCCTACCTGCGAGGAGAAGTGGAAAGACGTCCATCTAACCTTCTCCGTCTCCAAATATAATCCAGAGTTAGCAGACCAGCAGTTCAATGAGAACTTCCCGAAGTTGCCAGACCATCTTCTGAGGAGAGAACAGGAGACGAAAGAGAAACTAGCGGCCTCCCTTTCTCATCAGAACTTCCTGAAAATGTGCGCAGGCCTACATAATGCCCAAGAAATGTTTGATTTTCTGGCCAAGTCTCACAGTCTCACCTGGGTACGCTTGTGAAGGACTTATATGCTTTCATCAAGTTAAGCAGGACCTGGAGAGAGCACGTGTTTGCCTCGGCAACAGTGAAACACGAACCAAGGAAACTGATTTCATCGTGTATCTGGGGCAAGGACATTTTTCCACATGAAGCGGTTTGAGAAGTCATAGCCAAAGCAGCCACAGAGAATAGGAACGTACTCCAAAAGTGGGGCATGACCATTAAAGAGGAAATCAAAAGGGCAAAGAGACCACGCAAACCTTCGCAACATCCGGCCGTGACCATGGCCACGGTGCCTCAACTGGTAGCACAGCCCCAAACCACCTTCCAGATGGTCCCTCAACAGCTAGTAGCCCAGTTGCCAGGATTTAATCCTGGCTTTGAGAGGCAGTCGACCACTTTTCGTCCTTATAAAGGAAAAGGCAACAGAACAGGATCCTCCGGAAACCCCTCGTGGGGCAGAAGAGGATGCGGTCATGGACACAAGTCCTAAGGACCCCCAAGCACTGAAGGGTTCCAGGTAGGAGGCAGATTATACGACATTCGGGATCGCTGGACCTTCTATCCCTGGCCCAAAGCCTAATCATGAATGGACTCGGTGGAGATGGAACAGAACTCCACCCTGTTTTCCAGAATTCTTCCAACACTCCACCCCCTTGTTAGAAGAATATACCTTAGAACTCTTGAGCAAGAAAGTAATAAGGAAAGCGAAGTCCGTCAAATTCCAGGGAGGGCTGTTTTGTGTTCCCACAAAAGACTCAGACAAACTCAGAGTCATTCTAGTCTTGAGTCCACTCAACAAGTTCATCGAGAACAACAAGTTCAGAATGCTTACTTTGCAACACATAAGGACTCTTCCACCAAAGGGGCGTACACAGTGTCAATGGACCTGGCTGACGCCTACTTGCATCTGCCAATCCGTAGCCCCTTCTCCTCCTACCTAGGATTCAAGCTACAGAAGAAGAAATTCATCTTCAGAGCAATGCCCTTCGGACTGAACACAGCCCCAAGGATATTCACAAAACTAGCAGACACAATTGTTCAATAGCTACCCTTACAAGGAGTTCAAGTAGAAGCATATCTAGACGATTGGCTGGTGGTGGTAGCATCTAAGACTAATTGTCGGCAAGCAGCCAAAAAGGTGATCCAGTTCCTGGAACACCTTGGCTTCAAAATCAATCTCAAGAAGTCTCGCCTTTCTCCATCTCGAAAGTTCCAATAGTTAGGAATCCAATGGAATTTAAAGTCACACCAACACTCCATTTCATCCAAGAAGAAGACAGATATAGCGGGAGCTGTCAAGATACTAATCCGTAACAAGAGGATTTCAAGACGCCAACAGGAAAGAGTATTGGGCTCTCTCCAGTTTTCAGCAGTGACAGACCCGGTGCTAAGAGCACGTCTAAAGGATGAGTCAGGAGTCTGGAGAAGATACGCATCAAACGCTTGAGGATCTCAGCTAAGGTTGACCCCGACCTGATTGTGCATGCTATTAAGGCCGTGGTCAACAGCCAAGAGCCTAGCACGGACAGTTCACCTGCAACCACCAAAGCCATCAGTCGTGATATACACGGACGCTTCCTTAGAAGGATGGGGAGGCCATTCTCACGAGAGAAAAGTGCAGGGGAATTGGTCGCACCAGTTCAAAACCTTTCCCATCAACATCTCGGAAGCTATGGCAGTTTTCCTGACGTTGAAGAAACTATCCCCTTGCAGAGCAATCCACATCAGATTGGTCCTGGACAACGAAGGGATAGTAAAATGTAAAAACCGACAAGGCTTGAGATCACCTCATATCAACCATGTGATACTAGCCATCTTCTACCTGGTAAGGAAGAAAGGATGGCACTTATCAGCAGTTCACTTACAAGGGTTCCGCAACGTGATGGTGGATGCACTATCCAGGCAAAGCCGATAAAGACAGAATGATCCCTAGACGCAGACTCAATCTCCTTCCTCTCGGAAAAAGTCTCAGAATTGCAGATCAACCTCTTCGCAACGAGCGACAACAAGAAACTAACCTGTTACGTAGCCCCTTATATGGACCGTCAAGCAGAAGCAATAGACGCCATATCCCTCGACTGGAACAGGTGAAATCGCATTTACCTGTTTCCACCAACCAATTTCCTGCTAAGAGTCCTCGACAAGCTAGATCCTTCAGAGGGACAGCAGCAGTAGTGGCCCCCAAATGGCCCAGAAGAAATTGGTTACCTCAAGTTCTAGAATTGAAACTGAAGCTGTTTCCTCTGCCGAATCCAGTTTTATCCCAACTGGTCCAGAAGTCTACTTTCTAAGCTTCATCCTCGAGAACCAACAACCTACATTTCATGATTTTCTTGCCCTAGCCTCGAACAAAAAGTTTGGACTCTCGAAAGATAAAGTTGACTTCATTGAAGAATATAAGTCAAGTTCGACTATGAGACAATATGAGTCATCCTGGAAGAAATGGGTGTCCTTTGTGAAAACAAGGAATCCAACAGAAATATTGATAGATTTCTATCTCGCTTTCTTCATACACCGACACAAACAAGGCCAGGCTTCCCCCCCGATTACCGCGTGTAAGTCAGCCCTGACTAGACCACATCTGTACGCTTGTGAGGTGAACCTCACTAGTGAAATCTTCAATAAGATCTCAAAAGCATGGGCGAGACTCAAGCCGGCAACCCCTCCAAAGCCCATCATGTGGTCTTTAGACAAAATCTTGTACTATGCTTCGAACCTAAACAACGACGATTCTTCTATAAAGGATCTAACAGAGAAAGTCATCTTTCTGTTTGCAATAGCCTCAGGGGCTAGAGTTAGTGAAATAGTGGCCTTATCCACAGACGAATGCCTAATTTAGTTCCTAGACACAGGAGAACTGAACCTTTTTCCTGATCATGCCTTTCTTGCCAATAATCAGCTACCCACTAAGAGCTGGGGTCCATGGAGAATCTGCCCACTAAAAGAAGATGTCTCTCTATGCCCAGTAGAGTGTCTAAAGGTCTATCTTCAAAGAACTTCAGACTTCAAGGGAGGACAGCTCTTCAGAGGCGAAACTTCACGATCAAATCTATCCTTAAGACAACTGAGAGCGAAGCTCAGCTACATTACTCACATAGCGGATCCTGAAAGCACACCCGCAGGTCACGATCCAAGAAAAGCTGCTTCTTCGTTGAATTTCTTTCACACATGGACTTTGAGAGACTCCGCTCATATACTGGGTGGATATCATCCAGGGTTTTCTATGAAAACTATGCGAAGCAAGTATATGAAATAAAACACTTTGTGGTGGCGGCGGGTAGTGTCATAAAACCTGTTGTCTAGTACTGCGATTAACAGTGGACTGTTTTTGGAACTTAACAGTGTATCGGGTGAATAGGTATTCGTACCTTCTAGTGCATATCATTACGATGATTAATAGACTGTTCCATACAGGTGCATAATCTGACCAATAACACCAGTGCCGTGTGAACGTTTGCATCAGTGTTTACGCATATCCAAAATCTGTGCAAGTCAGACAGATTTTGGTTTCACATCTCCATTGAGTGGCATTATTCCGATAATTAAATTTTATATATATATATATATATATATATATATATATATATATATATATATATATATATATATATATATATATATATATATATATATATATATATATATATATATATATATATATATATATATATATATATATATATATATATATATATATATATATACATATATATATATATATATATATATATATATATATATATATATATATATATATATATATATATATATATATATATATATATATATATATATATATATATATATATATAGTGTACCAACCGTGTGTCACACAATTGTACATAATTCCTTTTGCATATATTATGCTTGTATCTTTGCTCTTCCCTCGCACTAAACGAACATGAAAATTCATGTATGCTGTTTCCTCTGTAACATTGTCTGTCTTGTTAACTTGTTATGTCCTGTTGCCTTGAGGTTTTGTATATAAAGGAGAGTGTTCTATAACAATATAACTCAGTTGATTGCATCCTGCCTTTGAGTTCACAACCCTCACTCGGCACCGTCACATAGGTGGCCTCGGAAGTCGACTCGCTCCCACTGCCTTCCACCCCCACCTCCCTCGCCCCTCCATCGTTGGTACTATGACGGAGACGGACTCTACTACAGCAGTTGGCGCTGCGGCCACCCCATTGAAACTTTCACCGTTCGCCACCGGAGAGGCGGTTGCTCGGTTTCAGTGCGCAGAAGTCCACTTTTGTATCAAGGGCGTTACTTGCTCAACCACCAAAGCAGATTATGTTCTCGCGGCGATACCCGAGGATACTTTCCCAGAAATATCCGATTGGCTTTGTGAACAAGGAGACACCCCAATAGCGTATGACACCCTCAAAACATTCCTTCTGCAGCAGTACTCGCCGTCGCCAGCCCCCCGTAGAGCAAAGCTTTTTCAGCTCTCGCAACAACCGTTGGGGGACCAAAGGGTTTCGCTTGCCCTCAGGGAAATGACCAGTATCGCTCCCCTTCAACCTGCTGCAGACGGCTCTCCTCGTGAGGTGAACCTACTTCGTGCCCTTTGGACACGCCGTTTACCCGAACCTGTACGTGCTGCCATACCCAATGTCGATAGTTTACCCATAAAGGACTTGATGACCAAAGCCGACGCCCTTATGGACAGCCACTTCAAGACCTCCATCAACGCCTCCACCCCTGACGATGAGGATGCCTATTCAACGTCAACCGAAGCTGACATGAATGCCGTAGGACATACACGCCTACCCCGTGACGTGCCGAAGCGGCGACAAAGCCGCCCACCTCCCACCAATCGCTCGCGCCCCAACGAACGACATCTACAGCCACTTACTACCTCCCATCCGCCGCAGTTTTGCTACTACCATTTCAGATTCGGGGCAAAAGCAAAGAAATGTGCCAAGGATTGTCAGTGGCCAAAAAACGTGTAAGTAGGCCATCGCTTGTGGCGGAGGCCTCCCATGTTTCTAATCTTTTCTTTTTACAGGAAGCAGGAACGGGCATGCGATTTTTGGTAGACAAGGGTGCTTGTCGTTCTCTTTTGCCAACGAATCTCTTCAAGGCACGACGTAGTCTGTCTACATCTGCCGACGTCCGCTTGGTAGCTGCTAACACTCTGCGATACCCACCTACGGTTACGAGAACCTCACATTATCGTTTGGAAACGGTAAATTAAATTGGAAGTTTCTTGTTGCTGACGTCACAATGCCAATCCTCGGTGCGGATTTCCTCTCTCATTTCCACCTTCTGGTCGATGTCGTCCATCGACGATTGGTCAACGCAGACTCGTACTTGTTGACACCTCTTCAACCCGCCCCCTCTAACCTCGCTCTCCACATCAGCGCACCCACGGATGCCTACGCCCACCTCCTCACATCGTACCCAGAAGTTTTCCGTCCAGAACTTCGCCAAACGCCCACGGTTCCTGCCAAGCACGGTATTTATCACCATATCAAGACGACGGGACCCCCAGTCTTCTCATAATTCAGACGTCTGGCACCGGAACGATTGGCAGCCGCCAAACAAACATTCGCCGAAATGGAGAAAATGGGCCATTGCCAAAAGGCCTCCAGCCCATGGTCGTCACCCTTACACATCGTTCTGAAGAAAGACGGCTCCCTCCGTCCGTGCGTGGATTACAGGCGCCTGAACATGCAAACAGAACCGGATCACTACCCCCTCACAAATATTGCCGATGTGACCTCCTACCTGCACAAAGCGAAGGTTTTCTCAACGCTCGACCTCTTGAAGGGGTATTATCAGGTGCCTATGAACCCAGAAGACATCCCCAAGACCGCCATCACCACTCCGTTTGGTACATACACCTTCAATTACTCATGTTTTGGCCTTGGCAATGCTGGGGCAACGTTTCAACATCCCATGGATGGCATCTTAGGGGACCTCCCTTTCTGTGTATGTTATTTGGACGACATACTTGTGTTCTCCTCCTCAAAAGAGGAACACCTCCGTCACCTGCGCATCGTGCTCGACCGCCTGCAACAAAACGGCCTTGTAGTCCGGTACGACAAGTGTACCTTTGGCGCCAACTAAGTGTCGTTCTTAGGGCACCGTATCACTCCTGAAGGAGTCCATCCTCTCCCTGAGAAGGTAGTAGCCGTTCAGAATTTCCCCGCGCCCTCCACCGTCAAAGCTCTGCAGGAATTCTTGGGCATGATCAACTATTATCACCGTTTTCTGCCAGACATTGCCGCCACTCTTGCTCCCCTCTACGCCTCCCTCAAGGGCAAACCAAAGGACCTGAAGTGGGGTCCTCTTCAAGAAGCAGCCTTCTGCAATGCAAGAAGGCCCTATCAACTACTGCGGCTCTCACTTTTCCTATCCCACACGGCCCTCTCCTTCTCTCAAGCGATGCCAGCGACGTCTCTATTGGTGCAGTACTCGAGCAGGTGGTCAAAGGCTCGCCCCGCCCATTGGCCTTCTTCAGCAGAAAACTGTCCAAGGCAGAATCGGGTTAGTCTACCTTCGATCGAGAATTGCTGGCGGTGCACTTGGCTGTCAGTCACTTTCGCCATTTCTTAGAAGGTACGCCCTTCGTCATTCGCACAGACCACATGCCTCTGGTGCATGCCTTCACTCGACAGTCTGACGCCTGGTCCGCCCCTCAACGCCGACATCTCTCCGCCGTGGCTGAATACAATTGCACCCTCCAATACGTCCCTGGGAAAATGAATCCCATTGCCGATGCCCTGTCAAGAAACACGTTGGCTGCCGTTCAACTGGGATTGGATTACAACCCCCTGGCTGAAGCCCAACAACAGGATCCAGAGTATCAAGCTTGTAGGACATCCTGCACGTCCCTCCGTTGGGAAGATTTTCCCCTCGAAGACTCCAACACCACCCTCCTCTGTGACATCAGTACTGGTAGACCGCGTCCTTGGATTCCTGCTCCCATGCGCCGACAGGTGTTTGATTTCATTCATGGCCTTTCACATCCCTCGTGCCGTTCTACTGCACAGCTGCTGAAGGCTAAGTTTATTTGGCACGGCATTTCTAAGGATGCTAAGAATTGGGTCCGCGCCTGTACTTCTTGCCAAAGTTCCAAAGTACAAAGACACACGGATTCAGGAGTGGGCACCTTTCCTCAACCTCAGCGTCGTTTCGCACACATTCACGTCGACGTTGTATGCCCCCTACCCACATCACAAGGACATCGTTACCTGTTTACAGTCATCGACCGCTCCACTCGTTGGCCTGAAGCCATTCCCATGGAAACTGCAACGTCCGCCTCATGTACATCTGCCTTACTCTCTGGATGGATTTCAAGATTCGGTATCCCTGAGCATATTACTTCTGACAGGGGAACCACTTTCACCTCTCAATTGTGGACGTCATTAGCGAATCTCCTGGGCATCACCCTACATCAGACAACGGCCTACAACCCCGCTGCCAATGAAATGGTTGAACGTTTTCATCGCACCCTCAAAGCAGCTTTGACGTCCCGCTGCAAGGATTGCAACTGGTTTACTCAGCTTCCCTGGGTCCTCCTGGGACTAAGGACCACTCCTAAAGACGCCCTCAACGTCTCGGCAGCTGAAATGGTGTATGGTGACCCGTTGGTCGTCCCTGCCGAATTTTTTCCTTCTACAACCTCCTCCGACGATCTCCAGCGCATACGTCATGTCGTGGGAAAATTTACTCCGTGCCGCCAGCCTTACAAGCCCCCAGCGAAGCATCACATACCAACAGACTTGCACTCTGCAGCTCACGTCTTCCTGCGCAACGACACTAGCAAGCCACCGCTAACGCCCCCTTACACGGGCCCTTTCCTTGTGATCCAACGCAGTCCGAAAGCATTCCTACAAAACATTCGGGGCAAAGAAGACTGGGTCTCCATTGATCGTCTAAAACCTGCTTATCTTCTGCCAGATGACCCGCCTACAGTTCGCCTCTCCAGATCAGGGCGCCCTATATAACATGTGCAGTATGTCATTTTTAGGGGGGAAGCCATGTACCAACCGTGTGTCACACAATTGTACATAATTCCTTTTGCATATATTAGGCTTGTATCTTCGCTCTTCCCTCGCACTAAACGAACATGAAAATTCATGTCTGCTGTTTCCTCTGTAACATTGTCTGTGTTGTTAACTTGTTATGTCCTATTGCCTTGAGGTTTTGTATATAAAGGAGAGTGTTCTATAACAATATAACTCAGTTGATTGCATCCTGCCTTTGAGTTCACAACCCTCACTTGGCACCGTCACAATATATAGATATATATATATATATATATATATATATATATATATATATATATATATATATATATATATATATATATATATATATATATATATATATATATATATATATATATATATATATATATATATATATATATATATTTCCTTTACACGTCAATATATGAACACGGATGTGAATGAAGGCTGTATCAGATTCTTATTTCGTTGCAACCACCTTTAATAATGAAAATGCAAGATAAATACACAGAATTTATACCCTTCTTATTCATTTTTACTTCTCAGTTGCTTTTCAATAATTCATGCCAGAGTCTTATTTTTATCCTTATAGATACAAATGATTTAAGCCAAATACAGATTTCCAAGGTAATCAAAGGTAACCTCTAAAAAGTTTCCCTTTTGCTCCGATGGAAATACAAACCTTGAATCCGTACTGTCAAAGTCGACACTTTCCCTGCAGGGGGCAGGAAGCACTAAGCCTGTTCCAAGCTTAGTGGAAATGACAGTTAACTGGAATCTCATACATAGGTCTAGGAGACCAGGTAAGGAATCCATTCAAGGTAAAAAGCACACACAAACCCACAGATATAGTACTTTCAAGTAATTTGTCTGGTATCCTTCTATCAGGACGACAAGGCCGAGCCCAAAAAACGCATTATGAGCAAAGCAAAAAATCTATTTTACGGTGAGAGTGCCATGTCGTCCTGATAAACCCACCCTTTTGCTGACCCCACCCAAAACTATTCTATCTGCGGCTATTCTTGCTTAAAGACAAGTAAAACGTAGTAGTACGGATAGGAGGTCCACCAGGTACCTAGAACGGCACTCCCTTTCTTTCGCCACTCTTCCCCTTTACATCAAAGAGTTGAATATATTCGGGGTGAAGTTTGCTATGTGTCGTATCTAAAAAATACGCCCTTGATCCCTAGTAATATCCTTAACTGGATACTTGCACCAGGAGTTAGAATCTTGGACACCTTTGGTTTATTTCTCTGGGAGTATCACTGTAGCAAATATCCCTTAGAAAGGCTACCAAAAGTCACCTTCCATCAGGACGACATGCCACCCTCACCCAAAAGTAGATTTTTCGCTTTGCTCAAAATCTGTTGATTTTATTCAAAGAGAAATAATTTAACCACCAAAAGGAAGTACCAAATCTTCTATAACAAACATTTTAGTAATTTGACAATGTTAAAGGGGAAAATTACTTCTCATAGTTATAAACTTGATAGTGTTTAAAAGAACTAAGTTAATAATTCGTTCAAAATCACTGAAGACTTTATTATCTTTTTTAGCTTGATTGTGTATCCAGGAATAATTTGATAATAACGAGCGCATGTTCTTGTGCATATGTCTACTTGCTCAACCCTGCTGACCAAATGCTTCGGAGACGCCATATAGTCACTGTGGAGACTAGGGACACAGCAAGAAAAACCCTTCGTAAGTGGGTAACAGGGTTCCAAAAGAACTATCCGGGACCTTACTTACCTAGTGAATCTCTAAGGTGCCTTCTGTTCCCTATGGCGCTAGCAAACGCGGTAGTGCCCCATGAACAGGTCCAACCTCCTCTCATACAGCTGAAGATCGACGCTGACATCCACAAGGCACTAGAAGACATGGACATCCAACAAAAACGGATGTCAGAAGTGTCCACCGACACCGAACAGGACCTACTGCAAGTTGGCCCTGATAAGACGTGGATCCACCACGCACGGAGGAAGATGGATCTGTTTTGACGGTAACTAAGGACCCTCAGTTTGCCTTGACGATATTCCAACCTATGCTATCAACCTCTTCAACCCCAACTCATCAACCAACTGCACAGGTCGACGAGCGAAGCACTCTTCACGTCGATCCATCAGATGTTGGAATTGTTCCAGAAGGAACAAGAAGAGATGATACAATCCATCTAACAGAACAAGAGACATATACAGGAAAGGGATCGCCCTGGAACTTCCAGGGGCTCTATTAAGACCCTTGGAGTATCAGACCTCTCTCACTGATCCCAAACCAACCACTGGAGGTACGCGGAGCACATGCCCATGATGAATGGGATGCTATTTGTTTCAGAGAAGTTGGGGGCCAAACTGTTTGAAGATCTTGAATTCTGGCCCAGCTTTTCAGCCTATTCAGACTGTTACGTGAGGCTGCGGGATGAACTTGTGTCCCGTGAGGAAACTGTACCGAAGGATGTCAGGCTTCGAACATGACAAGGCATAAGCCATCCTTGTAAAGTTCTTGAAAGGAGCCAGATACACCAACTCCAAAGTCTCAGCACTGAGCAAAAGGCTTCCCACCTTTGTTACTCCTTCCTCCATCTCTGTCTCCTTTTCGGAGAAAGTTCAAGAATTTATCACTAAGGCAATCGAAGAGGGCAAACCCTGCACATCTCTATAGTAATGTAAACCATTCTCTCTAGCAGTGCCTACCTGCGAGGAGAAGTGGAAAGACGTCCATCTAACCTTCTCCGTCTCCAAATATAATCCAGAGTTAGCAGACCAGCAGTTCAATGAGAACTTCCCGAAGTTGCCAGACCATCTTCTGAGGAGAGAACAGGAGACGAAAGAGAAACTAGCGGCCTTCCTTTCTCATCAGAACTTCCTGAAAATGTGCGCAGGCCTACATAATGCCCAAGAAATGTTTGATTTTCTGGCCAAGTCTCACAGTCTCACCTGGGTACGCTTGTGAAGGACTTATATGCTTTCATCAAGTTAAGCAGGACCTGGAGAGAGCACGTGTTTGCCTCGGCAACAGTGAAACACGAACCAAGGAAACTGATTTCATCGTGTATCTGGGGCAAGGACATTTTTCCACATGAAGCGGTTTGAGAAGTCATAGCCAAAGCAGCCACAGAGAATAGGAACGTACTCCAAAAGTGGGGCATGACCATTAAAGAGGAAATCAAAAGGGCAAAGAGACCACGCAAACCTTCGCAACATCCGGCCGTGACCATGGCCACGGTGCCTCAACTGGTAGCACAGCCCCAAACCACCTTCCAGATGGTCCCTCAACAGCTAGTAGCCCAGTTGCCAGGATTTAATCCTGGCTTTGAGAGGCAGTCGACCACTTTTCGTCCTTATAAAGGAAAAGGCAACAGAACAGGATCCTCCGGAAACCCCTCGTGGGGCAGAGGAGGATGCGGTCATGGACACAAGTCCTAAGGACCCCCAAGCACTGAAGGGTTCCAGGTAGGAGGCAGATTATACGACATTCGGGATCGCTGGACCTTCTATCCCTGGCCCAAAGCCTAATCATGAATGGACTCGGTGGAGATGGAACAGAACTCCACCCTGTTTTCCAGAATTCTTCCAACACTCCACCCCCTTGTTAGAAGAATATACCTTAGAACTCTTGAGCAAGAAAGTAATAAGGAAAGCGAAGTCCGTCAAATTCCAGGGAGGGCTGTTTTGTGTTCCCACAAAAGACTCAGACAAACTCAGAGTCATTCTAGTCTTGAGTCCACTCAACAAGTTCATCGAGAACAACAAGTTCAGAATGCTTACTTTGCAACACATAAGGACTCTTCCACCAAAGGGGCGTACACAGTGTCAATGGACCTGGCTGACGCCTACTTGCATCTGCCAATCCGTAGCCCCTTCTCCTCCTACCTAGGATTCAAGCTACAGAAGAAGAAATTCATCTTCAGAGCAATGCCCTTCGGACTGAACACAGCCCCAAGGATATTCACAAAACTAGCAGACACAATTGTTCAATAGCTACCCTTACAAGGAGTTCAAGTAGAAGCATATCTAGACGATTGGCTGGTGGTGGTAGCATCTAAGACTAATTGTCGGCAAGCAGCCAAAAAGGTGATCCAGTTCCTGGAACACCTTGGCTTCAAAATCAATCTCAAGAAGTCTCGCCTATCTCCATCTCGAAAGTTCCAATAGTTAGGAATCCAATGGAATTTAAAGTCACACCAACACTCCATTCCATCCAAGAAGAAGACAGATATAGCGGGAGCTGTCAAGATACTAATCCGTAACAAGAGGATTTCAAGACGCCAACAGGAAAGAGTATTGGGCTCTCTCCAGTTTTCAGCAGTGACAGACCCGGTGCTAAGAGCACGTCTAAAGGATGAGTCAGGAGTCTGGAGAAGATACGCATCAAACGCTTGAAGATCTCAGCTAAGGTTGACCCCGACCTGATTGTGCATGCTATTAAGGCCGTGGTCAACAGCCAAGAGCCTAGCACGGACAGTTCACCTGCAACCACCAAAGCCATCAGTCGTGATATACACGGACGCTTCCTTAGAAGGATGGGGAGGCCATTCTCACGAGAGAAAAGTGCAGGGGAATTGGTCGCACCAGTTCAAAACCTTTCACATCAACATCTCGGAAGCTATGGCAGTTTTCCTGACGTTGAAGAAACTATCCCCTTGCAGAGCAATCCACATCAGATTGGTCCTGGACAACGAAGGGATAGTAAAATGTAAAAACCGACAAGGCTTGAGATCACCTCATATCAACCATGTGATACTAGCCATCTTCTACCTGGTAAGGAAGAAAGGATGGCACTTATCAGCAGTTCACCTACAAGGGTTCCGCAACGTGATGGTGGATGCACTATCCAGGCAAAGCCGATAAAGACAGAATGATCCCTAGACGCAGACTCAATCTCCTTCCTCTCGGAAAAAGTCTCAGAATTGCAGATCAACCTCTTCGCAACGAGCGACAACAAGAAACTAACCTGTTACGTAGCCCCTTATATGGACCGTCAAGCAGAAGCAATAGACGCCATATCCCTCGACTGGAACAGGTGAAATCGCATTTACCTGTTTCCACCAACCAATTTCCTGCTAAGAGTCCTCGACAAGCTAGATCCTTCAGAGGGACAGCAGCAGTAGTGGCCCCCAAATGGCCCAGAAGAAATTGGTTACCTCAAGTTCTAGAATTGAAACTGAAGCTGTTTCCTCTGCCGAATCCAGTTTTATCCCAACTGGTCCAGAAGTCTACTTTCTAAGCTTCATCCTCGAGAACCAACAACCTACATTTCATGATTTTCTTGCCCTAGCCTCGAACAAAAAGTTTGGACTCTCGAAAGATAAAGTTGACTTCATTGAAGAATATAAGTCAAGTTCGACTATGAGACAATATGAGTCATCCTGGAAGAAATGGGTGTCCTTTGTGAAAACAAGGAATCCAACAGAAATATTGATAGATTTCTATCTCGCTTTCTTCATACACCGACACAAACAAGGCCAGGCTTCCCCCCCGATTACCGCGTGTAAGTCAGCCCTGACTAGACCACATCTGTACGCTTGTGAGGTGAACCTCACTAGTGAAATCTTCAATAAGATCTCAAAAGCATGGGCGAGACTCAAGCCGGCAACCCCTCCAAAGCCCATCATGTGGTCTTTAGACAAAATCTTGTACTATGCTTCGAACCTAAACAACGACGATTCTTCTATAAAGGATCTAACAGAGAAAGTCATCTTTCTGTTTGCAATAGCCTCAGGGGCTAGAGTTAGTGAAATAGTGGCCTTATCCACAGACGAATGCCTAATTTAGTTCCTAGACACAGGAGAACTGAACCTTTTTCCTGATCATGCCTTTCTTGCCAATAATCAGCTACCCACTAAGAGCTGGGGTCCATGGAGAATCTGCCCACTAAAAGAAGATGTCTCTCTATGCCCAGTAGAGTGTCTAAAGGTCTATCTTCAAAGAACTTCAGACTTCAAGGGAGGACAGCTCTTCAGAGGCGAAACTTCACGATCAAATCTATCCTTAAGACAACTGAGAGCGAAGCTCAGCTACATTACTCACATAGCGGATCCTGAAAGCACACCCGCAGGTCACGATCCAAGAAAAGCTGCTTCTTCGTTGAATTTCTTTCACACATGGACTTTGAGAGACTCCGCTCATATACTGGGTGGATATCATCCAGGGTTTTCTATGAAAACTATGCGAAGCAAGTATATGAAATAAAACACTTTGTGGTGGCGGCGGGTAGTGTCATAAAACCTGTTGTCTAGTACTGCGATTAACAGTGGACTGTTTTTGGAACTTAACAGTGTATCGGGTGAATAGGTATTTGTACCTTCTAGTGCATATCATTACGATGATTAATAGACTGTTCCATACAGGTGCATAATCTGACCAATAACACCAGTGCCGTGTGAACGTTTGCATCAGTGTTTACGCATATCCAAAATCTGTGCAAGTCAGACAGATTTTGGTTTCACATCTCCATTGAGTGGCATTATTCCGATAATTAAATTTTATATATATATATATATATATATATATATATATATATATATATATATATATATATATATATATATATATATATATATATATATATATATATATATATATATATATATATATATATATTGTACCAACCGTGTGTCACACAATTGTACATAATTCCTTTTGCATATATTATGCTTGTATCTTTGCTCTTCCCTCGCACTAAACGAACATGAAAATTCATGTATGCTGTTTCCTCTGTAACATTGTCTGTCTTGTTAACTTCTTATGTCCTGTTGCCTTGAGGTTTTGTATATAAAGGAGAGTGTTCTATAACAATATAACTCAGTTGATTGCATCCTGCCTTTGAGTTCACAACCCTCACCCGGCACCGTCACATTGGTGGCCCCGGAAGTCGACTCGCTCCCACTGCCTTCCACCCCCACCTCCCTCGCCCCTCCATCGTTGGTACTATGACGGAGACGGACTCTACTACAGCAGTTGGCGCTGCGGCCACCCCATTGAAACTTACACCATTCGCCACCGGAGAGGCGTTTGCTCGGTTTCAGTGCGCAGAAGTCCACTTTTGTATCAAAGGCGTTACTTGCTCAACCACCAAAGCAGATTATGTTCTCGCGGCGATACCCGAGGACACCTTCCCAGAAATATCCGATTGGCTTTGTGAACAAGGAGACACCCCAATAGCGTATGACACCCTCAAAACATTCCTTCTGCAGCAGTACTCGCCGTCGCCAGCCGCCCGTAGAGCAAAGCTTTTTCAGCTCTCGCAACAACCGTTGGGGGACCAAAGGGTTTCGCTTGCCCTCAGGGAAATGACCAGTATCGCTCCCCTTCAACCTGCTGCAGACGGCTCTCCTCGTGAGGTGAACCTACTTCGTGCCCTTTGGACACGCCGTTTACCCGAACCTGTACGTGCTGCCATACCCAATGTCGATAGTTTACCCATAAAGGACTTGATGACCAAAGCCGACGCCCTTATGGACAGCCACTTCAAGACCTCCATCAACGCCTCCACCCCTGACGATGAGGATGCCTATTCAACGTCAACCGAAGCTGACATGAATGCCGTAGGACATACACGCCTACCCCGTGACGTGCCGAAGCGGCGACAAAGCCGCCCACCTCCCACCAATCGCTCGCGCCCCAACGAACGACATCTACAGCCACTTACTACCTCCCATCCGCCGCAGTTTTGCTACTACCATTTCAGATTCGGGGCAAAAGCAAAGAAATGTGCCAAGGATTGTCAGTGGCCAAAAAACGTGTAAGTAGGCCATCGCTTGTGGCGGTGGCCTCCCATGTTTCTAATCTTTTCTTTTTACAGGAAGCAGGAACGGGCATGCGATTTTTGGTAGACAAGGGTGCTTGTCGTTCTCTTTTGCCAACGAATCTCTTCAAGGCACGACGTAGTCTGTCTACATCTGCCGACGTCCGCTTGGTAGCTGCTAACACTCTGCGATACCCACCTACGGTTACGAGAACCTCACATTATCGTTTGGAAACGGTAAATTAAATTGGAAGTTTCTTGTTGCTGACGTCACAATGCCAATCCTCGGTGCGGATTTCCTCTCTCATTTCCACCTTCTGGTCGATGTCGTCCATCGACGATTGGTCAACGCAGACTCGTACTTGTTGACACCTCTTCAACCCGCCCCCTCTAACCTCGCTCTCCACATCAGCGCACCCACGGATGCCTACGCCCACCTCCTCACATCGTACCCAGAAGTTTTCCGTCCAGAACTTCGCCAAACGCCCACGGTTCCTGCCAAGCACGGTATTTATCACCATATCAAGACGACGGGACCCCCAGTCTTCTCATAATTCAGACGTCTGGCACCGGAACGATTGGCAGCCGCCAAACAAACGTTCGCCGAAATGGAGAAAATGGGCCATTGCCAAAAGGCCTCCAGCCCATGGTCGTCACCCTTACACATCGTTCTGAAGAAAGACGGCTCCCTCCGTCCGTGCGTGGATTACAGGCGCCTGAACATGCAAACAGAACCGGATCACTACCCCCTCACAAATATTGCCGATGTGACCTCCTACCTGCACAAAGCGAAGGTTTTCTCAACGCTCGACCTCTTGAAGGGGTATTATCAGGTGCCTATGAACCCAGAAGACATCCCCAAGACCGCCATCACCACTCCGTTTGGTACATACACCTTCAATTACTCATGTTTTGGCCTTGGCAATGCTGGGGCAACGTTTCAACATCCCATGGATGGCATCTTAGGGGACCTCCCTTTCTGTGTATGTTATTTGGACGACATACTTGTGTTCTCCTCCTCAAAAGAGGAACACCTCCGTCACCTGCGCATCGTGCTCGACCGCCTGCAACAAAACGGCCTTGTAGTCCGGTACGACAAGTGTACCTTTGGCGCCAACTAAGTGTCGTTCTTAGGGCACCGTATCACTCCTGAAGGAGTCCATCCTCTCCCTGAGAAGGTAGTAGCCGTTCAGAATTTCCCCGCGCCCTCCACCGTCAAAGCTCTGCAAGAATTCTTGGGCATGATCAACTATTATCACCGTTTTCTGCCAGACATTGCCGCCACTCTTGCTCCCCTCTACGCCTCCCTCAAGGGCAAACCAAAGGACCTGAAGTGGGGTCCTCTTCAAGAAGCAGCCTTCTGCAATGCAAGAAGGCCCTATCAACTACTGCGGCTCTCACTTTTCCTATCCCACACGGCCCTCTCCTTCTCTCAAGCGATGCCAGCGACGTCTCTATTGGTGCAGTACTCGAGCAGGTGGTCAAAGGCTCGCCCCGCCCATTGGCCTTCTTCAGCAGAAAACTGTCCAAGGCAGAATCGGGTTAGTCTACCTTCGATCGAGAATTGCTGGCGGTGCACTTGGCTGTCAGTCACTTTCGCCATTTCTTAGAAGGTACGCCCTTCGTCATTCGCACAGACCACATGCCTCTGGTGCATGCCTTCACTCGACAGTCTGACGCCTGGTCCGCCCCTCAACGCCGACATCTCTCCGCCGTGGCTGAATACAATTGCACCCTCCAATACGTCCCTGGGAAAATGAATCCCATTGCCGATGCCCTGTCAAGAAACACGTTGGCTGCCGTTCAACTGGGATCGGATTACAACCCCCTGGCTGAAGCCCAACAACAGGATCCAGAGTATCAAGCTTGTAGGACATCCTGCACGTCCCTCCGTTGGGAAGATTTTCCCCTCGAAGACTCCAACACCACCCTCCTCTGTGACATCAGTACTGGTAGACCGCGTCCTTGGATTCCTGCTCCCATGCGCCGACAGGTGTTTGATTTCATTCATGGCCTTTCACATCCCTCGTGCCGTTCTACTGCACAGCTGCTGAAGGCTAAGTTTATTTGGCACGGCATTTCTAAGGATGCTAAGAATTGGGTCCGCGCCTGTACTTCTTGCCAAAGTTCCAAAGTACAAAGACACACGGATTCAGGAGTGGGCACCTTTCCTCAACCTCAGCGTCGTTTCGCACACATTCACGTCGACGTTGTATGCCCCCTACCCACATCACAAGGACATCGTTACCTGTTTACAGTCATCGACCGCTCCACTCGTTGGCCTGAAGCCATTCCCATGGAAACTGCAACGTCCGCCTCATGTACATCTGCCTTACTCTCTGGATGGATTTCAAGATTCGGTATCCCTGAGCATATTACTTCTGACAGGGGAACCACTTTCACCTCTCAATTGTGGACGTCATTAGCGAATCTCCTGGGCATCACCCTACATCAGACAACGGCCTACAACCCCGCTGCCAATGAAATGGTTGAACGTTTTCATCGCACCCTCAAAGCAGCTTTGACGTCCCGCTGCAAGGATTGCAACTGGTTTACTCAGCTTCCCTGGGTCCTCCTGGGACTAAGGACCACTCCTAAAGACGCCCTCAACGTCTCGGCAGCTGAAATGGTGTATGGTGACCCGTTGGTCGTCCCTGCCGAATTTTTTCCTTCTACAACCTCCTCCGACGATCTCCAGCGCATACGTCATGTCGTGGGAAAATTTACTCCGTGCCGCCAGCCTTACAAGCCCCCAGCGAAGCATCACATACCAACAGACTTGCACTCTGCAGCTCACGTCTTCCTGCGCAACGACACTAGCAAGCCACCGCTAACGCCCCCTTACACGGGCCCTTTCCTTGTGATCCGACGCAGTCCGAAAGCATTCCTACAAAACATTCGGGGCAAAGAAGACTGGGTCTCCATTGATCGTCTAAAACCTGCTTATCTTCTGCCAGATGACCCGCCTACAGTTCGCCTCTCCAGATCAGGGCGCCCTATATAACATGTGCAGTATGTCATTTTTAGGGGGGGAGCCATGTACCAACCGTGTGTCACACAATTGTACATAATTCCTTTTGCATATATTAGGCTTGTATCTTCGCTCTTCCCTCGCACTAAACGAACATGAAAATTCATGTCTGCTGTTTCCTCTGTAACATTGTCTGTGTTGTTAACTTGTTATGTCCTATTGCCTTGAGGTTTTGTATATAAAGGAGAGTGTTCTATAACAATATAACTCAGTTGATTGCATCCTGCCTTTGAGTTCACAACCCTCACTTGGCACCGTCACAATATATAGATATATATATATATATATATATATATATATATATATATATATATATATATATATATATATATATATATATATATATATATATATTTTTCCTTTACACGTCAATATATGAACACGGATGTGAATGAAGGCTGTATCAGATTCTTATTTCGTTGCAACCACCTTTAATAATGAAAATGCAAGATAAATACACAGAATTTATACCCTTCTTATTCATTTTTACTCCTCAGTTGCTTTTCAATAATTCATGCCAGAGTCTTATTTTTATCCTTATAGATACAAATGATTTAAGCCAAGTACAGATTTCCAAGGTAATCAAAGGTAACCTCTAAAAAGTTTCCCTTTTGCTCCGATGGAAATACAAACCTTGAATCCGTACTGTCAAAGTCGACACTTTCCCTGCAGGGGGCAGGAAGCACTAAGCCTGTTCCAAGCTTAGTGGAAATGACAGTTAACTGGAATCTCATACATAGGTCTAGGAGACCAGGTAAGGAATCCATTCAAGGTAAAAAGCACACACAAACCCACAGATATAGTACTTTCAAGTAATTTGTCTGGTATCCTTCTATCAGGACGACAAGGCCGAGCCCAAAAAACGCATTATGAGCAAAGCAAAAAATCTATTTTAGGGTGAGAGTGCCATGTCGTCCTGATAAACCCACCCTTTTGCTGACCCCACCCAAAACTATTCTATCTGCGGCTATTCTTGCTTAAAGACAAGTAAAACGTAGTAGTACGGATAGGAGGTCCACCAGGTACCTAGAACGGCACTCCCTTTCTTTCGCCACTCTTCCCCTTTACATCAAAGAGTTGAATATATTCGGGGTGAAGTTTGCTATGTGTCGTATCTAAAAAATACGCCCTTGATCCCTAGTAATATCCTTAACTGGATACTTGCCCCAGGAGTTAGAATCTTGGACACCTTTGGTTTATTTCTCTGGGAGTATCACTGTAGCAAATATCCCTTAGAAAGGCTACCAAAAGTCACCTTCCATCAGGACGACATGCCACCCTCACCCAAAAGTAGATTTTTCGCTTTGCTCAAAATCTGTTGATTTTATTCAAAGAGAAATAATTTAACCACCAAAAGGAAGTACCAAATCTTCTATAACAAACATTTTAGTAATTTGACAATGTTAAAGGGGAAAATTACTTCTCATAGTTATAAACTTGATAGTGTTTAAAAGAACTAAGTTAATAATTCGTTCAAAATCACTGAAGACTTTATTATCTTTTTTAGCTTGATTGTGTATCCAGGAATAATTTGATAATAACGAGCGCATGTTCTTGTGCATATGTCTACTTGCTCAACCCTGCTGACCAAATGCTTCGGAGACGCCATCTAGTCACTGTGGAGACTAGGGACACAGCAAGAAAAACCCTTCGTAAGTGGGTAACAGGGTTCCAAACCCTGGATAGGTACGGTCCTCGGACACCCCTTTAAGGGTATACTCGGACGCGAACGACCCTGACGCCAAAAAAAATTCTTGAAAAATCAGTTTTTGCAGTAACCTCCTTTTTTCTTTTGTCAAAAAAAACTTCAATGAATGCTTAAAACAACTGTAAAGATAAATACTACTCATCTGCAGAAAAACTATTTATTATAAATATTTTAAAAAATTAAGTAGAAAAAAAAGACCTGACATAAAAATTCATAAAAAATTTTTTTATACATATATACACAAATCCTTTTAGGAATTGATTCTTGAATGTTTAGGACACATCTTGATGTATTTTGGATGAAGTCAGACCCATGGAGGTGAAGATCTGAAATGAGAAAAAAAGGGTAACTTTTTTTGGCCAAAAAAAATTGTCCAAATTTCATGAATTTTTTTGGGTACCCAAATGAAATAGGAAGTGGCTAATTTTTTTAGGGAATAAACATATGTTATCCTAAAATAGAAATATGTAAAAAAATCTTCATTATTTTGTAAATTACATTTATATCAGGGGCCATATCTAAAGGTAATTTTTTGAGTACTTGGAAATTTCGTAAAAAAATACATATATTTAATATATAATATGATATTTATGCAGGTAAAAATATACCAAAATATCACAAATTCTATAGGGAACAAGAATATATATAGATAGGGCAGCTTATGCTTCGGATATGTCCACAAAATGGCCGCCAACCACACTGACTCAGACTCCCTAATCTGCCACTTGAAATGTAGGAAGGGTATGTCAATTTCGGTGTTATTTACTAATCTAATTATTATTGGATATGCATAAAAATTGTATGGTGGGTTGCTGGATAATTGTCGATTATTTTACGACTATAAAATTAAAATTCTGACCCAAAAAATTTTTTTTGAAGTGAAATAAAATCGAAAAAAAAAATGTAAAACAATATTTTAGCTAAAAAAATTTGATGATATTCAATCAAAAAAAAAGTAAACAAAATATTCCGACAAATAAACATCTAGAGGAATCATTACTCTGTGATAGTTCCTTAGTACGTAGTAATTTTGAAAGAATTGGGAAAAAACGAAAAAATGGCAATCACCGGAAAATCGAACACATACCTATATATACGCCATATCTGGCTAAAAAAAAGATAGGCATGGGTAGCCAGATCATCTAGAAACACTTTCCAACACTATAAAAATATAAGTTTTGCGACACTACTTGCCAATTCCTTACGGTAACATGACTAAGCAAAAAAATGCAAAACAAATAAAAAGGGGCACTCGTGGAAAAATGGCCATTCTAATATACGGCATTTCAGAAAAAAAAAATTTCAGCCACGTGCTAGGCAAACCATCAAGGCATATTTTCCGACAAATAAACATATAAATGAAATATTACTCTGTGATAGTTCCTTAGTACGTAGTAATTTTGAAAGAAATGGGAAAAAACGAAAAAATGGCAATCACAGGAAAATCGAACACATACTTATATATACGCCATATCTGGCTAAAAAAAAATAGGCATGGGTAGCCAGATCATCTAGAAACATTTTCCAACACTATAAAAATATAAGTTTTGCGACACTACTTGCCAATTCCTTACGGTAACATGACTAAGCAAAAAAATGCAAAACAAATAAAAAGGGGCACTCGCGGAAAAATGCCCAACATTCTAATATACGGCATCTCAGATAAAAAAAAAGACATGCACGTGTTAGCCCAACCATCAAGGCACACTTTCTAACACAAACATGAAAAAAAAATCAATAATATACGGCAATTCCTTACTACGTAGTAAATTTTTACAAATATTGAAAAAAAAACAGAAATTGGCAACCGCAGTTAAATACCCAATATACCAATAACTACGTCGTATCTGACAAAAACAAAATCACGCATGGGTAGCCAGATCATCTAGACACACTTTCCAACATTAAAAAAGCAAAAGTTTTACGACACTATTTCGCAATATCTTACGGAAAAATGACTTGGCAAAAAAATTTAAAAAAATTAAAAAGGGACACTCGCGGTAAAATGCCCGACATTCTAATATACGACATCTCAGATAAAAAAAAAGACATGCACGTGTTAGCCCAACCATCAAGGCACACTTTCTAACACATAAACATGAAAAAAAAATGAATAATATACGGCAATTCCTTACTACGTAGTAATTTTTACAAATATTGAAAAAAAACAGAAATTGGTAACCGCAGTTAAATACCCAATATACCAATAACTACGTCGTATCTGACAAAAACAAAGTCATGCATGGGTAGCCAGATCATCTAGACACACTTTCCAACACTAAACAAGCAAAAGTTTTACGACACTATTTGGCAATATCTTACGGAAAAATGACTTGGCAAAAAAATGAAAAAAAATGAAAAAGGGGCACTCGCGGTAAAATGGTCCTCGTGGTGATGAACGACATTTTAACTAAAAAAAAAAACATGCACATGGTAGCCAAACAATCCACCAAGACTTTCCACAACTGATAACCTATACAAGTTGCACCATTCTACGACAATTTCATAATACGTAATAACTTTGATAATTATGCAAACTACCTCAGAAGGGTAAACTCGGACGCGAACGACCCCGACGCGTCTCAGAAATCGGGGAAGGAGTACAGCTACAGCAATGCACATCTGGACACTACTAGAGCGTGTAGGGGAGACACCTCCTGCAGGTCGATCACCCACAAATTCAGTCACAGGGGTGAGTCACGTGAGAAAAACCTGTTTTTTTTTGACGCTCGGGGTCGCAAACGACCCACCGTACCTATCCAGGGTTAAAAGAACTAAGTTAATAATTCGTTCAAAATCACTGAAGACTTTATTATCTTTTTTAGCTTGATTGTGTATCCAGGAATAATTTGATAATAACGAGCGCATGTTCTTGTGCATATGTCTACTTGCTCAACCCTGCTGACCAAATGCTTCGGAGACGCCATCTAGTCACTGTGGAGACTAGGGACACAGCAAGAAAAACCCTTCGTAAGTGGGTAACAGGGTTCCAAAAGAACTATCCGGGACCTTACTTACCTAGTGAATCTCTAAGGTGCCTTCTGTTCCCTATGGCGCTAGCAAACGCGGTAGTGCCCCATGAACAGGTCCAACCTCCTCTCATATAGCTGAAGATCGACGCTGACATCCACAAGGCACTAGAAGACATGGACATCCAACAAAAACGGATGTCAGAAGTGTCCACCGACACCGAACAGGACCTACTGCAAGTTGGCCCTGATAAGACGTGGATCCACCACGCACGGAGGAAGATGGATCTGTTTTGACGGTAACTAAGGACCCTCAGTTTGCCTTGACGATATTCCAACCTATGCTATCAACCTCTTCAACCCCAACTCATCAACCAACTGCACAGGTCGACGAGCGAAGCACTCTTCACGTCGATCCATCAGATGTTGGAATTGTTCCAGAAGGAACAAGAAGAGATGATACAATCCATCCAACAGAACAAGAGACATATACAGGAAAGGGATCGCCCTGGAACTTCCAGGGGCTCTATTAAGACCCTTGGAGTATCAGACCTCTCTCACTGATCCCAAACCAACCACTGGAGGTACGCGGAGCACATGCCCATGATGAATGGGAAGCTATTTGTTTCAGAGAAGTTGGGGGCCAAACTGTTTGAAGATCTTGAATTCTGGCCCAGCTTTTCAGCCTATTCAGACTGTTACGTGAGGCTGCGGGATGAACTTGTGTCCCGTGAGGAAACTGTACCGAAGGAAGTCAGGCTTCGAACATGACAAGGCATAAGCCATCCTTGTAAAGTTCTTGAAAGGAGCCAGATACACCAACTCCAAAGTCTCAGCACTGAGCAAAAGGCTTCCCACCTTTGTTACTCCTTCCTCCATCTCTCTCTCCTTTTCGGAGAAAGTTCAAGAATTTATCACTAAGGCAATCGAAGAGGGCAAACCCTGCACATCTCTATAGTAATGTAAACCATTCTCTCTAGCAGTGCCTACCTGCGAGGAGAAGTGGAAAGACGTCCATCTAACCTTCTCCGTCTCCAAATATAATCCAGAGTTAGCAGACCAGCAGTTCAATGAGAACTTCCCGAAGTTGCCAGACCATCTTCTGAGGAGAGAACAGGAGACGAAAGAGAAACTAGCGGCCTCCCTTTCTCATCAGAACTTCCTGAAAATGTGCGCAGGCCTACATAATGCCCAAGAAATGTTTGATTTTCTGGCCAAGTCTCACAGTCTCACCTGGGTACGCTTGTGAAGGACTTATATGCTTTCATCAAGTTAAGCAGGACCTGGAGAGAGCACGTGTTTGCCTCGGCAACAGTGAAACACGAACCAAGGAAACTGATTTCATCGTGTATCTGGGGCAAGGACATTTTTCCACATGAAGCGGTTTGAGAAGTCATAGCCAAAGCAGCCACAGAGAATAGGAACGTACTCCAAAAGTGGGGCATGACCATTAAAGAGGAAATCAAAAGGGCAAAGAGACCACGCAAACCTCCGCAACATCCGGCCGTGACCATGGCCACGGTGCCTCAACTGGTAGCACAGCCCCAAACCACCTTCCAGATGGTCCCTCAACAGCTAGTAGCCCAGTTGCCAGGATTTAATCCTGGCTTTGAGAGGCAGTCGACCACTTTTCGTCCTTATAAAGGAAAAGGCAACAGAACAGGATCCTCCGGAAACCCCTCGTGGGGCAGAGGAGGATGCGGTCATGGACACAAGTCCTAAGGACCCCCAAGCACTGAAGGGTTCCAGGTAGGAGGCAGATTATACGACATTCGGGATCGCTGGACCTTCTATCCCTGGCCCAAAGCCTAATCATGAATGGACTCGGTGGAGATGGAACAGAACTCCACCCTGTTTTCCAGAATTCTTCCAACACTCCACCCCCTTGTTAGAAGAATATACCTTAGAACTCTTGAGCAAGAAAGTAATAAGGAAAGCGAAGTCCGTCAAATTCCAGGGAGGGCTGTTTTGTGTTCCCACAAAAGACTCAGACAAACTCAGAGTCATTCTAGTCTTGAGTCCACTCAACAAGTTCATCGAGAACAACAAGTTCAGAATGCTTACTTTGCAACACATAAGGACTCTTCCACCAACGGGGCGTACACAGTGTCAATGGACCTGGCTGACGCCTACTTGCATCTGCCAATCCGTAGCCCCTTCTCCTCCTACCTAGGATTCAAGCTACAGAAGAAGAAATTCATCTTCAGAGCAATGCCCTTCGGACTGAACACAGCCCCAAGGATATTCACAAAACTAGCAGACACAATTGTTCAATAGCTACCCTTACAAGGAGTTCAAGTAGAAGCATATCTAGACGATTGGCTGGTGGTGGTAGCATCTAAGACTAATTGTCGGCAAGCAGCCAAAAAGGTGATCCAGTTCCTGGAACACCTTGGCTTCAAAATCAATCTCAAGAAGTCTCGCCTTTCTCCATCTCGAAAGTTCCAATAGTTAGGAATCCAATGGAATTTAAAGTCACACCAACACTCCATTCCATCCAAGAAGAAGACAGATATAGCGGGAGCTGTCAAGATACTAATCCGTAACAAGAGGATTTCAAGACGCCAACAGGAAAGAGTATTGGGCTCTCTCCAGTTTTCAGCAGTGACAGACCCGGTGCTAAGAGCACGTCTAAAGGATGAGTCAGGAGTCTGGAGGAGATACGCATCAAACGCTTGAAGATCTCAGCTAAGGTTGACCCCGACCTGATTGTGCATGCTATTAAGGCCGTGGTCAACAGCCAAGAGCCTAGCACGGACAGTTCACCTGCAACCACCAAAGCCATCAGTCGTGATATACACGGACGCTTCCTTAGAAGGATGGGGAGGCCATTCTCACGAGAGAAAAGTGCAGGGGAATTGGTCGCACCAGTTCAAAACCTTTCACATCAACATCTCGGAAGCTATGGCAGTTTTCCTGACGTTGAAGAAACTATCCCCTTGCAGAGCAATCCACATCAGATTGGTCCTGGACAACGAAGGGATAGTAAAATGTAAAAACCGACAAGGCTTGAGATCACCTCATATCAACCATGTGATACTAGCTATCTTTTACCTGGTAAGGAAGAAAGGATGGCACTTATCAGCAGTTCACCTACAAGGGTTCCGCAACGTGATGGTGGATGCACTATCCAGGCAAAGCCGATAAAGACAGAATGATCCCTAGATGCAGACTCAATCTCCTTCCTCTCGGAAAAAGTCTCAGAATTGCAGATCAACCTCTTCGCAACGAGCGACAACAAGAAACTAACCTGTTACGTAGCCCCTTATATGGACCGTCAAGCAGAAGCAATAGACGCCATATCCCTCGACTGGAACAGGTGAAATCGCATTTACCTGTTTCCACCAACCAATTTCCTGCTAAGAGTCCTCGACAAGCTAGATCCTTCAGAGGGACAGCAGCAGTAGTGGCCCCCAAATGGCCCAGAAGAAATTGGTTACCTCAAGTTCTAGAATTGAAACTGAAGCTGTTTCCTCTGCCGAATCCAGTTTTATCCCAACTGGTCCAGAAGTCTACTTTCTAAGCTTCATCCTCGAGAACCAACAACCTACATTTCATGATTTTCTTGCCCTAGCCTCGAACAAAAAGTTTGGACTCTCGAAAGATAAAGTTGACTTCATTGAAGAATATAAGTCAAGTTCGACTATGAGACAATATGAGTCATCCTGGAAGAAATGGGTGTCCTTTGTGAAAACAAGGAATCCAACAGAAATATTGATAGATTTCTATCTCGCTTTCTTCATACACCGACACAAACAAGGCCAGGCTTCCCCCCCGATTACCGCGTGTAAGTCAGCCCTGACTAGACCACATCTGTACGCTTGTGAGGTGAACCTCACTAGTGAAATCTTCAATAAGATCTCAAAAGCATGGGCGAGACTCAAGCCGGCAACCCCTCCAAAGCCCATCATGTGGTCTTTAGACAAAATCTTGTACTATGCTTCGAACCTAAACAACGACGATTCTTCTATAAAGGATCTAACAGAGAAAGTCATCTTTCTGTTTGCAATAGCCTCAGGGGCTAGAGTTAGTGAAATAGTGGCCTTATCCACAGACGAATGCCTAATTTAGTTCCTAGACACAGGAGAACTGAACCTTTTTCCTGATCATGCCTTTCTTGCCAATAATCAGCTACCCACTAAGAGCTGGGGTCCATGGAGAATCTGCCCACTAAAAGAAGATGTCTCTCTATGCCCAGTAGAGTGTCTAAAGGTCTATCTTCAAAGAACTTCAGACTTCAAGGGAGGACAGCTCTTCAGAGGCGAAACTTCACGATCAAATCTATCCTTAAGACAACTGAGAGCGAAGCTCAGCTACATTACTCACATAGCGGATCCTGAAAGCACACCCGCAGGTCACGATCCAAGAAAAGCTGCTTCTTCGTTGAATTTCTTTCACACATGGACTTTGAGAGACTCCGCTCATATACTGGGTGGATATCATCCAGGGTTTTCTATGAAAACTATGCGAAGCAAGTATAAGAAATAAAACACTTTGTGGTGGCGGCGGGTAGTGTCATAAAACCTGTTGTCTAGTACTGCGATTAACAGTGGACTGTTTTTGGAACTTAACAGTGTATCGGGTGAATAGGTATTCGTACCTTCTAGTGCATATCATTACGATGATTAATAGACTGTTCCATACAGGTGCATAATCTGACCAATAACACCAGTGCCGTGTGAACGTTTGCATCAGTGTTTACGCATATCCAAAATCTGTGCAAGTCAGACAGATTTTGGTTTCACATCTCCATTGAGTGGCATTATTCCGATAATTATATATATATATATATATATATATATATATATATATATATATATATATATATATATATATATATATATATATATATATATATATATATATATATATATATATATATATATATTGTACCAACCGTGTGTCACACAATTGTACATAATTCCTTTTGCATATATTATGCTTGTATCTTTGCTCTTCCCTCGCACTAAACGAACATGAAAATTCATGTCTGCTGTTTCCTCTGTAACATTGTCTGTCTTGTTAACTTCTTATGTCCTGTTGCCTTGAGGTTTTGTATATAAAGGAGAGTGTTCTATAACAATATAACTCAGTTGATTGCATCCTGCCTTTGAGTTCACAACCCTCACCCGGCACCGTCACATTGGTGGCCCCGGAAGTCGACTCGCTCCCACTGCCTTCCACCCCCACCTCCCTCGCCCCTCCATCGTTGGTACTATGACGGAGACCGACTCTACTACAGCAGTTGGCGCTGCGGCCACCCCATTGAAACTTTCACCGTTCGCCACCGGAGAGGCGTTTGCTCTGTTTCAGCGCGCAGAAGTCCACTTTCATATCAAGGGCGTGACTTGCTCAACCACCAAAGCAGATTATGTTCTCGCGGCGATACCCGAGGACACCTTCCCAGAAATATCCGATTGGCTTTGTGAACAAGGAGACACCCCAATAGCGTATGACACCCTCAAAACATTCCTTCTGCAGCAGTACTCGCCGTCGCCAGCCGCCCGTATAGCAAAGCTTTTTCAGCTCTCGCAACAACCGTTGTGGGACCAAAGGGTTTCGCTTGCCCTCAGGGAAATGACCAGTATCGCTCGCCTTCAACATGCCGCAGACGGCTCTCCTCGTGAGGTGAACCTACTTCGTGCCCTTTGGACACGCCGTTTACCCGAACCTGTACGTGCTGCCATACCCAATGTCGATAGTTTACCCATAAAGGACTTGATGACCAAAGCCGACGCCCTTATGGACAGCCACTTCAAGACCTCCATCAACGCCTCCACCCCTGATGATGAGGATGCCTATTCAACGTCAACCGAAGCTGACATGAATGCCGTAAGACATACACGCCTACCCCGTGACGTGCCGAAGCGGCGACAAAGCCGCCCACCTCCCACCAATCGCTCGCGCCCCAACGAACGACATCTATAGCCACTTACTACCTCCCATCCGCCGCAGTTTTGCTACTACCATTTCAGATTCTGGGCAAAAGCAAAGAAATGTGCCAAGGATTGTCAGTGGCATAAAAACGTGTAAGTAGGCCATCGCTTGTGGCGGTGGCCTCCCATGTTTCTAATCTTTTCTTTTTACAGGAAGCAGGAACGGGCATGCGATTTTTGGTAGACAAGGGTGCTTGTCGTTCTCTTTTGCCAACGAATCTCTTCAAGGCACGACGTAGTCTGTCTACATCTGCCGACGTCCGCTTGGTAGCTGCTAACACTCTGCGATACCCACCTACGGTTACGAGAACCTCACATTATCGTTTGGAAACGGTAAATTAAATTGGAAGTTTCTTGTTGCTGACGTCACAATGCCAATCTTCGGTGCGGATTTCCTCTCTCATTTCCACCTTCTGGTCGATGTCGTCCATCGACGATTGGTCAACGCAGACTCGTACTTGTTGACACCTCTTCAACCCGCCCCCTCTAACCTCGCTCTCCACATCAGCGCACCCACGGATGCCTACGCCCACCTCCTCACATCGTACCCAGAAGTTTTCCGTCCAGAACTTCGCCAAACGCCCACGGTTCCTGCCAAGCACGGTATTTATCACCATATCAAGACGACGGGACCCCCAGTCTTCTCATAATTCAGACGTCTGGCACCGGAACGATTGGCAGCCGCCAAACAAACGTTCGCCGAAATGGAGAAAATGGGCATTTGCCAAAAGGCCTCCAAGCCCATGGTCGTCACCCTTACACATCGTTCTGAAGAAAGACGGCTCCCTCCGTCCGTGCGTGGATTACAGGCGCCTGAACATGCAAACCGAACCAGATCACTACCCCCTCCCAAATATTGCCGATGTGACCTCCTACCTGCACAAAGCGAAGGTTTTCTCAATGCTCGACCTCCTGAAGGGGTATTATCAGGTGCCTATGAACCCAGAAGACATCCCCAAGACCGCCATCACCACTCCGTTTGGTACATACACCTTCAATTACTCATGTTTTGGCCTTCGCAATGCTGGGGCAACGTTTCAACATCCCATGGATGGCATCTTAGGGGACCTCCCTTTCTGTGTATGTTATGTGGACGACATACTTGTGTTCTCCTCCTCAAAAGAGGAACACCTCCGTCTCCTGCGCATCGTGCTCGACCGCCTGCAACAAAACGGCCTTGTAGTCCGGTACGACAAGTGTACCTTTGGCGCCAACTAAGTGTCGTTCTTAGGGCACCGTATCACTCCTGAAGGAGTCCATCCCCTCCCTGAGAAGGTAGTAGCCGTTCAGAATTTCCCCGCGCCCTCCACCGTCAAAGCTCTGCAGGAATTCTTGGGCATGATCAACTATTATCACCGTTTTCTGCCAGACATTGCCGCCACTCTTGCTCCCCTCTACGCCTCCCTCAAGGGCAAACCAAAGGACCTGAAGTGGGGTCCTCTTCAAGAAGCAGCCTTCTGCAATGCAAGAAGGCCCTATCAACTACTGCGGCTCTCACTTTTCCTATCCCACACGGCCCTCTCCTTCTCTCAAGCGATGCCAGCGACGTCTCTATTGGTGCAGTACTCGAGCAGGTGGTCAAAGGCTCGCCCCGCCCATTGGCCTTCTTCAGCAGAAAACTGTCCAAGGCAGAATCGGGTTAGTCTACCTTCGATCGAGAATTGCTGGCGGTGCACTTGGCTGTCAGTCACTTTCGCCATTTCTTAGAAGGTACGCCCTTCGTCATTCACACAGACCACATGCCTCTGGTGCATGCCTTCACTCGACAGTCTGACGCCTGGTCCGCCCCTCAACGCCGACATCTCTTCGCCGTGGCTGAATACAATTGCACCCTCCAATACGTCCCTGGGAAAATGAATCCCATTGCCGATGCCCTGTCAAGAAACACGTTGGCTGCCGTTCAACTGGGATTGGATTACAACCCCCTGGCTGAAGCCCAACAACAGGATCCAGAGTATCAAGCTTGTAGGACATCCTGCACGTCCCTCCGTTGGGAAGATTTTCCCCTCGAAGACTCCAACACCACCCTCCTCTGTGACATCAGTACTGGTAGACCGCGTCCTTGGATTCCTGCTCCCATGCGCCGACAGGTGTTTGATTTCATTCATGGCCTTTCACATCCCTCGTGCCGTTCTACTGCACAGCTGCTGAAGGCTAAGTTTATTTGGCACGGCATTTCTAAGGATGCTAAGAATTGGGTCCGCGCCTGTACTTCTTGCCAAAGTTCCAAAGTACAAAGATACACGGATTCAGGAGTGGGCACCTTTCCTCAACCTCAGCGTCGTTTCGCACACATTCACGTCGACGTTGTATGCCCCCTACCCACATCACAAGGACATCGTTACCTGTTTACAGTCATCGACCGCTCCACTCGTTGGCCTGAAGCCTTTCCCATGGAAACTGCAACGTCCGCCTCATGTACATCTGCCTTACTCTCTGGATGGATTTCAAGATTCGGTATCCCTGAGCATATTACTTCTGACAGGGGAACCACTTTCACCTCTCAATTGTGGACGTCATTAGCGAATCTCCTGGGCATCACCCTACATTAGACAACGGCCTACAACCCCGCTGCCAATGAAATGGTTGAACGTTTTCATCGCACCCTCAAAGCAGCTTTGACGTCCCGCTGCAAGGATTGCAACTGGTTTACTCAGCTTCCCTGGGTCCTCCTGGGACTAAGGACCACTCCTAAAGACGCCCTCAACGTCTCGGCAGCTGAAATGGTGTATGGTGACCCGTTGTTCGTCCCTGCCGAATTTTTTCCTTCTACAACCTCCTCCGACGATCTCCAGCGCATACGTCATGTCGTGGGAAAATTTACTCCGTGCCGCCAGCCTTACAAGCCCCCAGCGAAGCATCACATACCAACAGACTTGCACTCTGCAGCTCACGTCTTCCTGCGCAACGACACTAGCAAGCCACCGCTAACGCCCCCTTACACGGGCCCTTTCCTTGTGATCCGACGCAGTCCGAAAGCATTCCTACAAAACATTCGGGGCAAAGAAGACTGGGTCTCCATTGATCGTCTAAAACCTGCTTATCTTCTGCCAGATGACCCGCCTACAGTTCGCCTCTCCAGATCAGGGCGCCCTATATAGCATGTGCAGTATGTCATTTTTAGGGGGGGAGCCATGTACCAACCGTGTGTC
The DNA here is from genome assembly GCF_036898095.1 of Palaemon carinicauda. NCBI lineage: Eukaryota > Metazoa > Arthropoda > Malacostraca > Decapoda > Palaemonidae > Palaemon > Palaemon carinicauda. Next base: position 96,804 of record NW_027171922.1, read on the forward strand.
ACACAATTGTACATAATTCCTTTTGCATATATTATGCTTGTATCTTCGCTCTTCCCTCGCACTAAACGAACATGAAAATTCATGTCTGCTGTTTCCTCTGTAACATTGTCTGTGTTGTTAACTTGTTATGTCCTATTGCCTTGAGGTTTTGTATATAAAGGAGAGTGTTCTATAACAATATAACTCAGCTGATTGCATCCTGCCTTTGAGTTCACAACCCTCACTCGGCACCGTCACAATATATATATATATATATATATATATATATATATATATATATATATATATATATATATATATATATATATATATATATATATATATATATATATATATATATATATATATATATATATATATATATATATATATATATATATATATATTATTCTTCTTTTACACGTCAATATATGAACACCGATGTGAATGAAGGCTGTATCAGATTCTTATTTCGTTGCAACCACATTTAATAATGAAAATGCAAGATAAATACACAGAATTTATACCCTTCTTATTCATTTTTACTCCTCAGTTGCTTTTCAATAATTCATGCCAGAGTCTTATTTTTATCCTTATAGATACAAATGATTTAAGCCAAGTACAGATTTCCAAGGTAATCAAAGGTAACCTCTAAAAAGTTTCCCTTCTGCTCCGATGGAAATACAAACCTTGAATCCGTACTGTCAAAGTCGACACT
>NW_027171923.1:0-27500 GCF_036898095.1 Palaemon carinicauda
ATCCATCAGTCAGAGAAGTAATGCATTTTCAACTCAGGCAATATGAAAAGACAGAAAAAAAAAGTTACATTACCTGGGCCATATGCGAGTTCAAGTCATGTTCTTCAGGGGCAGCCCAATCGATGGTGACTTGAACGTTACCCCAAAATATGGGTTTATCGGCAAGCAGCCGCCTCCTGGCCATAGCTGCATCGCGAATGGGTCCTGTATTCGATTAAAGCGAACCCTCTGTTCCTCTGTCGATCGTCAAGTTCTAAAAACATGATGATTCGCTCGACGTTTTCCGTCAGACGACTAGCCTCCCTGAACAGTTCTTCGCGGGTCTTCTCTCTGGGAATGTTCCCCAAGAACAGCCTCCGATTGTCGAGGCTCGGCGTCACACCGATGAAGTTCCACGGGCGGATCTCGAAGCGGTCCAGTTCTTTCACTGCCTTCATGGCGAAATGGGGGTTTTTGAATGTCACGAAAGCGTACCCTCGATTCGTCCCTGTATAATCTAGCATGAGTCTCAGTTTATAGATGGGACCAACGCGCTCCATGACGGGCAAGAGTTCGTCTTCATACAAGTCTCTGGGAAGGTTACCGACGAAGATTTCACTACCTCTTGGAGGTACGGAATCTACCCAGTTAGGCGGAGGCCCATAGATTCGTTGGCCATGGATTTGCACAATTGGACTGTAGCCCATACTCCTCAATTTGACGATGGCCATATTACACTTCCTCCACTGCAAACAGAGGCTATTACGCTCCATCTTGTCCAGTCGCTCACCAGCACTACAGTTCGACTGAGATGGCGGAGGAGGACATCTGGGATTCTGGGGGAAATGTCTGCAGGATGCCACACGTCTCGATAACTCCAATACCCTGATGCTGGATATGAATTACTTTACAATTACTCTAAATAACTCAGTTAATTAGTGTGGGAAGTAGTTTCTACACTTTGGGAAATCGGTTTTACTCACGCACACTTGAAGGGAAAAATATCATTCTAGAAAATATTTCACTTAAACGTGAGAACTTTTCGGATGCTGAGAAAACGAGGAAATTAAAACCTTCATCAATATTCCTATAGGCGAGGATTGGTCCAGATACCAGAGAGTCTGGTTTATTTATTTCTTCGTTAAAAATAAAACCGGGATCCACAAAATTGGCATTGTTTCCAAAGAAAGAATCAAATAACCGTTGATCAAATTCTTTATTTTGTCTCGCTCTTTTACTAAATCGTTTTACTCCCCGAATGACGAATGACGCACTTCAAGAAATATGAGACTCTTGGTGACGGCAACAGTCGTTGTTGTAAGGAGGCACATGATCACAGTAAAGAGGAAAAAGGGTTTGTACAGGTCCATGTAAACAAAGGGTCTAAAGTGGTATGACAAGCGTCAGAGTTTACATAATCTAATAACGGGACTTGTGCGATCGGACATCACAATCATCTCGAACATGATCTCCTACTTCTTTTTAAATAGGCCAGACAGATGAATGGGAACAATATATTGAGAATTTAATTATGTCAAGGTTTGATTTACCAATGCCTAACAGTGACAATGATTCTGCTTCTGAGTGATTATGATAACTATTATAAGAACTTGTTGTTGATCTTGGTGCCAAGAAGAATAACATCATCATCATCATTATCATCATTATCATCATCATCTCCTCCTAAACCTATTGAGACAAAGGGCCTCGGTTAGATTTCACCAGTTGTCTCTATTTCGAGCTTTCTATCCAATACCTCTCCATTCATCATTGACTTCACGCTTCATAGTCCTCAGCCATGTAGGTCTGGCTTTTCCAACTCTTTTGGTGCCTTGTAGGGCCCAGTTAAACGATTGGTGAGTTAATCAATCCTACGGAACACCAACATATTCAATGATTTTATTATTTTGGTACAGCAAAAAAATAGAATTTATGAAATCGTTTGTGGATGGTAGATTTGCTCTATAGTCTTGCGGGATTAGAAACATGTTATTCACTAACAATACAATCTAGCAGAAATATATCATTCACTAACTAGCAACACAATCTATCAGAAATATACCATTCATTAACTAACAATACAAGCTGTAAGAGATGTGTTTTTCACTAACTAACAATACAAGCTAGTAGAAATATATCATTCGTTGACTAACAATATAAGCTATAAGAAATATGTTATTCACTGGCTAACAATCGAACCGCCAGCATTACACAAAATCATGAGTAGTCTTTTAATTTAAACTAGAGGAACTTTATGAATGGTCTCTCTCTCTCTCTCTCTCTCTCTCTCTCTCTCTCTCTCTCTTTATCATTTTCCACTACTTATCACACTATCAAACCTTTCCCCCATAACGACTCAATGATATAAATACTTCACCTCTACCCATGTCAAATGCAGAGCCTGCAATAGCGTGAACGAAACCTAGAGCAAATATCTTCCTCTCTGTGAAAGAGGGAAGATATACTGGGTTCAAGGAGAGAGAGAGAGAGAGAGAGAGAGAGAGAGAGAGAGAGAGAAATTGAAGTTGGGAATTGTGAAGGCTAGAAGAATATATAAGAGGGGCAGACCTCCAGGTTTGTGAAGAGTTGGGAAAGCGGAGCTGGTCGCTTTTGAAGCCTTATGGTATTCATTAAAGAAAATTTAATTATAGAAGAAAATCTTTCGTATAGATCAAGGAAAAAGGGAAAATGACATAAAGGAAAATGGTTTCAAGAAACTCGATAGAAACTAGAAAAACACATTAAGACTGCAAACCTCAGCTTAGTTCTCGAGGTTAGGTTTCATTCGGTCGACCTTTTTGCTCAACTTTGACCTTGACCTTTGTCTTAGGACTTCCTCTTCTCAACAGAACAATTAATCCCTGAAAGTTTCACTACTCTATGAGTATATCGTCAAAAATAAACTTCCATTGGATGCATAATTATCCTTCACCTAAGGGGTTACCTACTGCACTGTAATTGTTCAGTGGCTACTTTCCTCTTGGTAAGGGTAGACAAGACTCTATAGCTATGGTAGGCAGTTCTTCTAGGAGAAGGATACTTCAAAATTAAACCAGGGTAAAAGAGACTATTTAGCTATGGTAAGCAGTTTCTTCCAGGAGGACACTCCAAAATCAAACCATTGTTCTATAGTCTTGGGTAGTGCCATAGCCTTTGCATCATGGCCTTCCATTGTCTTAGGTTAGAGTTATCTTGTTTGAGGGTACACTCAGGCACACTATTTTATCTTATTTCTCTTCCTCTTGTTTTGTAAAAATAAGATTTATAGTTTATATATGAAATATTTATTTTAATATGGTTGCTCCTCTTAAAATACTTTATTTTTCCTTTTTTTTTTTCTCCTCTCTGGGCTATTTTACCTGGTGGAGTCCTTGTTTATAGCATCTTGTTTTTCCACCTGGGGTTGTAGCTTAGCAAGTAATAATATAATAATAATAATAATAATAATAATAATAATAATAATAATAATAATAATAATAATAATAATAATAATAATAAAGACATCTTTACTTTATTTACTTTACTTGAAGGGCTACTTTTCTGGTCCTATACTGCAGGGAACTCTACTTTCTACCGGACCTTCACATTCATTTTAGCATATATATTCCATGGCATAATGCTCGTTTATCGTCAAATCCACACTATTGCTTTGAAAATACTTATTTTATTGTCACTCGTGTTCAAAAACTTGATTAATGAATATGTCTATAGTAAGTTTATCTTTCAGTTGGTGAATCACAATACATATTTTGCTTGTAGTATAAACTGCATATATGTAACAATTGATCAATGAAATATATAGCAAATATTGAATAAATTAAATTTAAATGTGAAAATAAAGTAAAACTCCTTTCACACTATTTGGATATGAAATATGTATTTTGAAAAAGAATCTACAATAGTAAAATAAAATATTCTTCATTCTCTCACTTTCGATTTAAACATATATCAGTATTTGAGAGAAAATAAAAAAGAAATCTACAGGTTCCACGTAATTTTAAATAACCTACATGAATATTTGAGTAAAAGTTTTAATAATCATTAAGCGAATAATTTATACATTATATATATATATATATATATATACGCACACACACAAACACACATATATATATATATATATATAGATATAGATATATATATATATGTATATATATAAATATATATATACAGGGTGTCTCAAAAAATGTACTCACTCTTTGAATGACGAGAAAACCTTTATTTATGAACATAGAGCGAAATGAAGTAGCATCGAATACATGAGACAAATGTTCAAATTGATGACTATTATAAATGTACTCAGTCTTTTTTTGTGTTGCAGATATCCTGAATTACTGAAGCTATGGCAGGAAATCAACTTAGTTTCGACGAAACTTTCTTTCTTCGAAACTAAGTTGATTTCCTGCCATAGCTTCAGTAATTCAGGATATCTGCAACACAAAAAAAGACTGAGTACATTTATAATAGTCATCAATTTGAACATTTGTCTCATGTATTCGATGCTACTTCATTTCGCTCTATGTTCATAAATAAAGGTTTTCTCGTCATTCAAAGAGTGAGTACATTTTTTTGAGACACCCTGTATATATATATATATATATATACGTGTATATACATATATATGTATATATACGTGTATATATATATATATATATATATAATAGTATTTGTCATTCAACAAATAACGAATGAGAGCTGACGGATGACAATTTAGTGAAACGTTGTTAAACATTTCACCTCGACACGTCAATCTCAATCTTGTACAACAGATCACCTTTGAAATGATACGTCATCATCTCAATGAAACTCTTTGTTTGAGTTCTATCTGTAGTAAAATGATAGATTCAAATACAGTAAAGTTTTAATATTCACTAGGAATTATAATCACTTGGACATACGGTGAACATCAAAAGCAATTGAATGATGTGGAATTATCTTCCTCATCGGATAATTGAACCAGTAGAACTTCAAAAGTTCAAACTTGCCGAAAATGATTTCATGTTGAACAGGCTGAAAAAAGTCTTTGCATAGTTTATATATGAATTATCTGTTTTGATACTGTTAAATTTTCAAAGATATTTCAACTCTTAATTACTTCTTATATCGTTTATTTATCCATTTATTTACTTTCCTCGCTGGGCTATTTTTCCCTGTTGGAGCCTTCAGCTTAAAGCATCTTGCTTTTCCAACTTGGGTTGTAGCTTAGCTAGTAATAATAATAAATAATAATAATTGCAAATAAATTATGTAATTTAAAGACCTGACGAATATTCTCAACAACGTTGTTCCCGCGAGTTAAAAAAAAAATGTAGTTGTTGATGACACTTCAAAAAGCTTTTTTTTTTTTTTTTCCGAAGAAAGGAAACGAGGAAAGAATGATTTTTCATGTCTGGAAAATGTCTAATGTCCTTTTATATATTTCCTCAAACGTTGGCTCATTACGTTGAACGCTTAATAAGATTTCGACTTACATATTCCATCCTAATCTTGCTGATTTTGATCATGTAAACTTTTCTTCACAAATTTAGTTTTATAACTCGTCATTCCTAGATTTGTATTTCGGATGTTGCACGAAATAGTTGGTTCTTTTCTAATTGATGACTTCATAGCTGTTTTTTTTTTTTTTTTTTTTTTTTTTGTTATCATATTCCTTTTGTTTAGTTTATTTTCTGATTTCTTTGTTTTATCTTTCTCTCCTTTTCTCATTATTCTTTTGTTTTCTCTTCTTTAATAATAGGAAATGTGGTAACGCCCCTGACTGATGAACGACAGACTGAAATTTGAGTCCTGCTCAAAACTTGTTAGTTCCTTTTGTCGCTGCTACCTCACTATCCTTGTGAGCTAAGGATGGGGTGTTTGGGTGAGCCTATCGGTCTATCTACTGAGTCATCGACAGTCATTGCCTGGCCCTCCTTGGTCCTAGCTTGGGTGTAGAGGGGCATCGTCGCTGGTCATATGTATATATGGTCAGTCTCTAGGGCTTTGTCCTGCTTGATAGGGCAATATCATTGTCCCTTGCCTCTTCCATTCATGAGCGGCCTTTAAACCTTTGAACCTGAAAGCTGTTGCCTCTAATGGTAATAATTAGATATCTTTGTAATTAAAAAAAAAAAAAAAAAAAAAAAAAAAAAAAAAAAAACGCATAACAGGCATGTTGATATATCATAGACAGGAAAAGCACTCAAGAGGATATACTATAAAACGATGCAGGATAAAAATAAATGACTAAAGATTTTATTTTAAAAAGGTTTTACACAACAAAGTATAGTTATACACCACGCAATTCTAACCCTCTTTACGAACAATTAATGGAACTATTTTGATTATTATAAACGGCAATATTTTTTAATACACAGCATAGCCCATGAAGCTTATAGGACAATTCATGAATAATGTAACTCTATTGGAGCGCACGTTTATTGTTTGCAAGGCAGGATAATGGAGCAGAAAATCTTTAAAATGATAAATTTTCCACTCATTACAAAGGCCTTTTTACAAAATCATAATTGTCATCACGGAAATATTATCAAATAATGATTCCCAAGAATATTTCTATAGTTATATTTGCGTATATTTTTGGCGTACGTTGATGAAAAAATAGTAGTTCCTACGGTGATAATTACACTTAAATGGATTATAATAATAATAATAATAATAATAATAATAATAATAATAATAATAATAATAATAATAATAATAATAATAATAATAATAATAATATATGATTTTCTTTGTAGATTATAAGTAATTAAATAAATAGACACTAAACAGCTCAAAGGTGTCAGTATTTGAAGTTCAGGCAATAAATATAGGAATTTGTGATTTTTGACCAAAGGAAACTCGATATAAAGGCATTATTTCCAAAAAATATTTGGTCTTCCATTTATCTACAAAAATATAAATGCCATGCTTTTATATTGAAATATTTTTCGAAATGCTGTATACTTATCAGCTATGAAAGTAAAGGAACTACAATTGCACCAAGAAAATAAAATAATTGAGGTATAGTTCCAAAAAATATTAAGCCTGCTTTCCCAGAACGAATTTTTTATCTAAAATAAAAAAGTATAAATTTTCCTTGTATTTCTTTTTCATCCATTTTGTATATGAATGGTGGGTTGTGGAACACTATTAAGGAGACCATGTATATTTCTAGTTGTGTTGCTCACATCCAATTAGCCTTTGGGCGATGAAAATAAAAATGAAAACAATGTTTGTTGAGAAAAGCTATTGGAAAAAAGTATCCTTTCGTTCAAAATTAAAACAAAAATCTGAAAACCCTTTCTTTCTCTTCTGGAGTTAAGCTTTTAATCATAAAGGCTTTTATATAATAGGAGCTAAGTTCACCTTAGACTCGCTTCGATGATAATAAAATCCCTTTAATAGATTTTCCTTTTCTTATTAATAACTGAAAATAAAAAAAATATGGATTGTATAATGTATTTCAAACTCCTTGAGTTAGAGGAAAAGAAGAAAATAAAATAACCATTATCACAATCGTTTTAATAAGACTTGAGAAAAAAAAATAAATATCTCGACTTTCCGTTTAAAAAAACAAAATATGAAATACATAAAACGTCTGGTAGCGGCAGAGGCGTAACAATAGGGTGGCAGAGGTGGCAAATTGCCACGGGCCCAGGGCCTATAATGATTAAAGGGGCCCATGGATGTAGAGTCTCAGAAAGGGAGCCAAGGGACCCAAGGGATATGGGCCCATGGCCGTCAAAGGAAGAAGAAAAAAAAATATTCTACTGCTTACTGTTATATTTTAGTGATTTAGAAAAAAAACAATATTTCAAATTGCTCAATATAATACTGGTAAATGATTATTAACAGAATCTGAGAAGACATTACATATTGTTAATGTACATGATAGCCTTTATGGGTTATGGGTTAGGAGGTCATAGGGAGTATTACTGTTCGTACACTACAGGTCCGTATGAGATCTTGGCTTGACCGCGTTATGTTCTTGTTCAAGTCCTGGCCTCCGTGTACACCAGTTACCAGAGCTTGTCAGTTGTCACCGCCTGTGACCGCCAATATCTTTTGATCATTTAAAGGAAAAAGCGAGAGAAGTTTTTCGCGTTTCAAGATTGTTTTACTTTGTATTCTTTTATAAGTGGACTATAACTGATAGTTATCTTACACCTTATGAAAGATTATGTTGATTACGAATTGTGAACTTAATTTTAATATTTGACTCACAATACAAATAATGTAATAGAAAGAACAATGCAGTGAAGAAATCTTATTATAGCGCCTCAATGAGGCGCTATAATAAGATTTCGATTGATATCATTGTGAAGATATTAATTACATCTTTCTTCAATGCATTGTTCTTTCTATTACATCTTCACAGGTATTGCCTAATATAGTGTCGGAAACTGGGTCAGAATCAGGCTTGCCAACTTCGTCTAATTTCTTTTCACCTGTATCAGTTGCTGTGTTTGTTTCAACTAAACTAGTACTAGCAGTAGGCATTTCCACACTAGTGACTTTACTATTAGTATTTTCTGCAATAGCTTCACAACTGTCATTGTCCTTTGCATTTTCGTTAATTACTTCTACTGTTGAGGAAAAGAAACCACTAATTTTTGGAAGCTTTGATGCCTTAATTTAATTTTCTTTTTTTCTTTTTCCGCTTTTCACTGCCACTAAGATGTTTTTTGGGAGGCATGATATATCCGATTCACTGTAAATAAAAACTATTATTAATTGAGAAAATTATCCTCTCTTATTATCTGATATACAAAAATTCTATTGTTTTTTCGTTTGTATGGTGCTTTTACGTTGCATTGAACCAGTGGTTATTCAGCAACGGGACCAACGGCTTTGACGTTTCAGTCCAAAATCTAACAGTCAATAAATTTAATACAAAAGATTTTGCAATCAAAAGCAGTTGATCTTGCTAAAGCTGCAGACCTCTAAAAGGTTTGCATGGATGAGATGTGCAGATTAAGAAATCAGTTATAGGATGTAAAGAAAGAAGCAACAGATATAGCCCAGAAGTGCTCAATCAGACCAGAATTTGAGGAAAAAGAGACTTTGTACCGTAAAAAGACATTTTAGCGAGCTTTGTGAAGACCGAAGATTAGAAGATCTAGAGAGTTTGTGTAGAGTAACTGTTTACTATCGTACTCTGGACGTCATCACAATTCAGTTGAACTTCCGTTTTACTGGCTTAAATGAAGTTGTCTCATCATTCTCAGTGTTGGAACCAATCTCATTGCAAAATTTATCTGACTCTGAGCTGTACGAACAAGGATCTAGTTTTGTGAAAAAATACCACAACGATGTGCCACAAATATTCACACAGAAAATTCTCAGCATGCAATCTGCTCTGAAGGGAGAAATAAGCAAAGTTTCTAGTATTAAGGACCTTGCTAATATGTTGATCATAGAAAATCATTCTATTTTAGCCAGTTTCCCTGAGGTTTGCACTGCAATGCTATTGTTTTTAACTATTCCAGTCACAACTGCAAGGGCAGAGCGTTCGTTCTCCAAACTAAAGCTTGTTAAAAACTATTTGCGAAGAACAATGGCACAGGAAAGATTAGAAGGACTAGCTCTTCTATCAATTGAACAAGAAACTGCGCGCAAATTGAACTTAAGTAAAGTCATTGACAGATTTGCAGAGATGAAAGCAAGGAAGAAAGAATTCTAAAAGGTATAAGGTATATTTGTTTATTTAATGATGGTATAAATGTTTTGGACCAAGTTGAGTTTATTTTCATTTTATAGGTATCGTAATTATGTAATAATGTAACGGCTGCATAGGCCTACATAAGGGTATTCATCTGATTAATTATTGAGAATATATCATTTAGATGTTTTTTCTAAGCTATGCATGTATTAACAATTAGTAATTATATTTTAATGCCTGCATATTATATTTCAATCTCTCCCATAATATATATATATATATATATATATATATATATTTATATATATATATATATATTTTTTTTTTGAGGTAATGAGGGCCCACACTAAGAAAATGCCACGGGCCCATTCTCACCTTGTTACGCCCCTGGGTAGCGGTCAGGATATGAACTTGACCGGAACATGAAAAACTGATAAACGAAGCTTCCCGTAAAGGGATGCCCGAGAGAGGGTTTTGTTCCTTGGATTTTTTTTTTTTTTTTTTTTTTTTTTTATGTGTCGATACTTGCCTCTAGGAAGTGCTGAAAATCCCTCTATCTCAGGGAACAGAAGGAAAGATTCTTAAGAAAGAATATCTTTTTTTTATTTTTAACAGAAGAGAGAGAGAGAGAGAGAGAGAGAGAGAGAGAGAGAGTTGCTGACGCCTATTTTAACATAACATAAAAATCCTGAATTATAATATTTCAAATTGGCCAAGAGAGAGAGAGAGAGAGAGAGAAAGGTGGAGGGTGAAGGGTGGAAGTTGCTGACGCCTTTTTTCACATAAAATTACAATCCAAAATTTTATTTCAAATTGACCAAGAGAGAGAGAGAGAGAGAGAGAGAGAGAGAGAGAGGGAGAGGATGAAAGTTTCGGACGTCTATTTCAACGTAACATGAAAATCTAAAATTTTACTTCAAATTGAACCGGGCCTGCTTGCGTCTTCTCATATATAACGAATTGCAAAATATGATAAGGAACATTATTAAGGAAACGACAGTTATGTTTCCACGAATGATGTAGGATTCTTGACATAGAATATTAATGACTACCGATACGTGAAGTATGTAATTTCTGTAAAAAGAAAGAATCGTGTGTATCATATTATATGGTTATTTAATCAAAATATTTTAATTATACCCAGAAAATAATAAAAAACCAAGATTTAGATAAATTCAAGTCAACGAAATACTTTTGCATGCATTACATTATTCACTCTCTCTCTCTCTCTCTCTCTCTCTCTCTCTCTCTCTCTCTGTAAGATATAACAAAAAATACTTCTGCTGAATTCATGAATCATGTTGAATTTTAACACAACCATATGAATGAGGAGAATTATGTTACTACATAATTCTTCCCACAAAACTGGAACTAGATTTTACATCATGTAATCTATTCCTTGTCCTTAAAGGGCTTTCATTACTGATGAGGTTTTGACAGAATCAAACTCTTTCTCATAATCCATAAATACCATAAATGGTGGCTTGTCATACTCTGTTGATTTTTCCTTTAACCTGTTAATTACATGGATATGGTAAGTTATTGAATATCCGCTTCTAAAGCCTGCCTGCTCTCCTGGTTAATTAAAGTCTAGTTGTCTTTTAATTTGTCCTAATAATTTATATTTTAGAAAGTAATTTTTCAAGACTTTTGTGTCTCCCTTTTCGTGATTTAGTATGATAGTAAATTTCTTCCAAACTGTAGATATAGAATATTCTTGTAGACATTTTGTGTAAAGTTCGGCAAGTTTTACTACTATGAAATATCCTCCAAACATTATTAAATCCGTTGTTGTGCCATGTTCGGCTTCTTTGACTCTTTTCATACCTTTCAATGCTTTCTTTACTTCTTCTACTGTTACTGTTGGCCCTGGCTCAATTGATTCCTGCTTCTATAGACAAAGTTATTTCTTATATCACTATTATATATCATTCTATAGATATTACAGTATTTTGCTATTAATATTGAAATTTTTTTCCTTTAAGCCATATATCTGTTCGAGCGCTCTTCCAAGTCTTCTTTTGATTATCCTAAGCTTCTTCCTATCTTTAGTGTTTCATCAATTTGGGTCTGATTGTGTGTTTGTGTGTGGCTAAGGGAGTATTTGCATAGTATTACTGATTAAAACTTTTGAGAAAGGGGAAAGGACGAAAAGAAAATAACCGTTAATTTGGACAACGGTTATTTTCTTTAACACTTAAAAAAGAATATCTCCATCCTTCCTTTTTAATAAAACGGAAAGTCAAATACATAAAACCTCTCTTATCGGTCAGGATATGAACTTGACCGGGACAGGAAAACTGATAAACGAAACTTCCTGTAAAGGGATGATGAGGAAAAGGATTTTTTTTGCTTATAAATTCTGTTTTTTATTTATGCTTCACTGCTCGCTCTGGGAAATGATGAAAATCCTCCTTTTACAGGGATCAAAAGAAAAGATTTTTTAAGCGAATTGTTTTCCTAAAAAATTGTCAGGGGAGAGAGAGAGAGAGAGAGAGAGAGAGAGAGAGAGATTGTTTATTAGATATTATCTGGCATGTAACAGCGAGAGAGAGAGAGAGAGAGGAGAGAGAGAGAGAGAGGTGGGGGTTGGTGCTTGGTGACACCTAATTTTTTAAATAATACTCGAATTTCTATTATTTAACAATCAGGATTTTTTTTTCTTTTTTTTAATATACCCAGGCCTGCTTGAAAATCCTCCGATATAAGGAAATGCCAAATATGATAAAAAAAGTTGTTAAGGAAATTATAGATTATTATGAATAATATATGGCTCTTGACATAGAATATCAATGACTGCTAATGTATCAATTATCAAGTTTTTGTTAAAAAAGAAGAGATACAGTAGATTACAGCAATAACTTATAATAATTTTATTCAATTACAGTACTTCAATAATCCCAAGAAACCCACAAAAATAAAAAAAATGAAAATAATTATACAAATTAACGTCAATGAAATACTTTTGAAACCATTATATTATTCTCTCTCTCTCTCTCTCTCTCTCTCTCTCTCTCTCTCTTTTGCTGTAACATGCCGGGTAATATCTAATAAACAATCAATCTCTCTCTCTCTCTCTCTCTCTCTCTCTCTCTTACTGCTACATGCCGGATTATATCTAATAAACAATCTCTCTCTCTCTCTCTCTCTCTCTCTCTCTCTCTCTCTTGCTGTAACATGCCAGATAATATCTAATATATAATCTCTCTCTCTCTCTCTTGCTGTTACATGCCGGATAATATCTAATAAAATCTCTCTCTCTCTCTCTCTCTCTCTCTCTCTCTCTCTCCTGCTGTTACATGCCGGATAATAACTAATAAGCAATCTCTCTCTCTCTCTCTCTCTCTCTCTCTCTCCTGCTGTTACATGCCGGATAATATCTAATAAGCAATCTCTCTCTCTCTCTCTCTCTCTCTCTCTCTCCTGCTGTTACATGCCGGATAATATCTAATAAGCAATCTCTCTCTCTCTCTCTCTCTCTCTCTCTCTCTCTCCTCTCTCTCTCTCTCTCTCTTCGTAAATATAACAAAATCATTTCCTTTGGTGGAATTCGACATCACCTTGAATTGTTTCCCGAACATATAGAAAAGGAGTATTGTGGTAGAACATAATTTTTCCCACAAAACTGTTACATGGTTTTACCTCATGAAACTTTACCGAGGCACATCTTGCTTATCGGCTCCATAGACACGTTTTGCCATCTATTATGTATAGCTCTCCGTAATACTATTGGTAGGGATCCTGTAGCAAAGAATATTTACTGAATAACCCGAGGCTCTTCTTGTACGCTTCGAATCTTTGTTTGTTAGTTGTAGCGTTCGGTGTTTTGGTATATCAAAATTTCATTTACATGGAGTTAAAATCAATGCAAACACAGCAGCTCTATTTACATCCTTTTGCCTTTTATCCTTATGAACAGGAATCAGCTATTCACTATCTAAAATGTAATCCTAATCTATATATCCTCATTCTTGATTTAACTTTTATTTATTTGTGTCTTGTTTTGATCCTCATTTCCTTCAGTGTCTTCGAAGATGGTCATCCACTCTTATCTATTGTCTTTTGTTATCTCTCTCCCTCTCTCTCTCTCTCTCTCTCTCTCTCTCTCTCAAAACCATATATATATATATATATACATATACATATATATATATATATATATTTATCTATTTATAGCATATATATATATATATATATGTATAGGCATTTATATATATATATATATATATAAATGGAGTGTATATATATACTGTATATATATGCATACACACACACACACATTATATATATATATATACATACATACATATATATATATATATATATACTGTATATACATTTGTATATACCGTAATACTTTATGTCTGAGCTATAGTTATTCAGCTGAACTATTTCAGAAAAATGAGAAGCCGTCATTCCTAAAGGAAACTCTTTTAGGAATAAAGACATATTCCATTTCATAGCTCATAAAAGTGATAAAACCGCCACCGGTCTCATTTGTAGAGTGGCTTGCCATTCAGCTGTGACCTAATTCTTAGTGCATGGCAAGCATACTTTTACACTCGGAAACCACATAATACAGGAAACAGTGTAATATAGTTCTGTTATTGTCTTTATAGTTGTTTTTACAACTGGTTGTTTGAAACGAAATGTGCCAGGCATCTGAATGATTTCTTTTGTAAATTCCATAGGGCTGGATTATCCCTTTCCAACGTCTCATTTGTACCAAATAGAGGAATTATTGTCAGATTGTGTCCTTGTCCTTTTCTTTGATTCATAAGTCCTACACGAACCATCAAAACAGCTTGCTGAAGAAAATCTATACTAATGTTAAACAAGCCGTTTTCTTTGTAACGTTGATACCATATGTTTTATGCATCGTAATGACTCTCATCGTAGTCTTTTTTATTTTTTTTTATTTATTTATTTTTTTTTTTAATGTAATTGGATATTTGAAGGTGGGTCATATTACCTGAAGCTGAGACCAGCGAAGTTCTTTAGCATCCTTTTGTAGCTGAGGGAAAATCCAGAAATTAGAGGATTAAAGATCGCTCGTGAATGGCAGAGGCAAGGGGCAGTCACACTGCCCTATCAACAGGACAATGCCCTAGAGACTGACCATATATATATGATCAGCGCCCAAGCTCCCTCTCCACCCAAGATAAGACCAAGGAGGTCAAGCAATGGCTACTGATGACTCTGCAGGTAGACCTATGGGCTCCCTTAAACACCCCATCCTTAGCTCACAAGGATGGTGAGGTTGCAGCGACCAAATAAACTTACGACTTTGAGCGGGGCTCAAACCCCAGTCTGGCAATCACCAGGCAAAGAAAAAGCTTAAAAGAAATCAAGCAGCCAGATGGAAAAAGAAGAAGCAGAAACGGAGGTAAAGTAAATAGATAATAGTGGGTTTAGTAAAATGCCAAAGGAATGCTGCAAAATACGCTTAAAACGTAATATCTTCTGTTAACCTCACGAGGTGCACTGATGGCGATATATCCATAGGAATCACGCGGAAATTCTCCTCTTTATAGTCTTCTCTTTGCACTTCTCTTTGAGGCCCTTGCCACTTCTTGCATTAGTCAACAGCTCGTAATTACTGTCTGACTGTAGAGGCTACTTAAATTAATGAATCTTCCATAAGTATGATGAGAACGAACGTAATTGACTATTTAGTAACCTTTTACATTATAAAGGCGTTGCAGAGATGAAGGGGGCCAGATGGGCAAACAATGATGAACTGCATTTCTACTTATGACGTCATATTGTAATAAACCTGTATTAATCGCTATCTTTCCATAGTTTCATTTCTACCTTTTTCTGTTCGTCTACCTTTCCATCTATTTTTCATACTTGTAGTAATTGAATGTATCGTCTCATCCAATTTTCCCCCTCTTCGTTTACCCTATTATGGAGCTTCAACGTTTCTCATGATAGTGATCTAACCTCCTTTCATTTCATGTATTTCAACCAATTTTTTTATACCAAACTTTTTTCTTCAGTTTTCCAATATATTTCTCCTATGTTTTCTGAAAAGATAGAAAACTATTTCATCATCAGAAATGGAGAACATCTGTTTATCGTTCCCATCATCGAAATGTGCAAAAATTTTCCAGTCAAATATTTTTTAATAAGTCCAATTAATACTAAAAAATGTATTGCCAAATAATATCATCGTTTCATTTACTAATGGACAGAATGAGCGATTGATGTTTTACTCTGTTACTCTCGATCCCAGTTAATGACAGTTATGTATTACGATTAACCCAGTAATGTTTATGACCAGATAAAACCACGGTCACATTCGCTAATGGAATTCACTGACAATAAACGTTCAATTCTGATGAGATACATAGTTCATGAAAATTCCCTCTTCTTCTTCGAAAATTCCCTCTAAAGTATGTTATTCATAAGCGGAAGATTTGTCAACGATTTTAGCCTTTCGAATCGTTGTAAACATTGTAGAGTTTGTGCACTAAGTGATTGTAGCCTTCTGGAAGTATTGTAAACTTTGTAGAAACTGTGCGCTAAGTGATTGTAGCCTTCTGGAAGCATTGTAACGTTTTAGAAGCTGTGCACTAATAATTGTAGCCTTCTGGAAGCATTGTAAACTTGTAGAAACTGTGCATTGAGTGATTGTAGCCTTCTGGAAGCATTGTAAACGTTTTAGAAGCTGTGCACTAACTGATTGTAGCCTTCTGGAAGCATTGTAAACGTTGTAGAAACTGTTGCATTAACCGATTGTAGCCTTCTGGAAGCATTGTAAACGTTTTAGAAGCTGTGCACTAACTGATTGTAGCCTTCTGGAAGCATTGTAAACGTTTTAGAAGCTGTGCACTAACTGATTGTAGCCTTCTGGAAGCATTGTAAACGTTTTTGAAGCTGTGCACTAACTAATTGTAGCCTTCTGGAAGCATTGTAAAACTGTGTAGAAACTGTGCATTAAGTGATTGTAGCCTTCTGGAAGCATTGTAAACGTTTTAGAAGCTGTGCACTAACTGATTGTAGCCTTCTGGAAGCATTGTAAACTTTTAGAAGCTGTGCACTAACTGATTGTAGCCTTCTGGAAGCATTGTAAACGTTTTAGAAGCTGTGCACTAACTAATTGTAGCCTTCTGGAAGCATTGTAAACTTTGTAGAAACTGTGCATTAAGTGATTGTAGCCTTCTGGAATCATTTTAAACGTTTTAGAAGATGTGCACTAACTAATTGTAGCCTTCTGGAAGCATTGTAAACTGTGTAGAAACTGTGCGCTAAGTGATTGTAGCCTTCTGGAAGCATTGTAAACGTTTTAGAAGCTGTGCACTAACTGATTGTAGCCTTCTGGAAGCATTGTAAACGTTGTAGAAGCTGTGCACTAACTAATTGTAGCCTTCTGGAAGCATTGTAAACTGTGTAGAAAACTGTGCGCTAAGTGATTGTAGCCTTCTGGAAGCATTGTAAACGTTTTAGAAGCTGTGCACTAACTAATTGTAGCCTTCTGGAAGCATTGTAAACTTTGTAGAAACTGTGCATTGAGTGATTGTAGCCTTCTGGAAGCATTGTAAACGTTTTAGAAGCTGTGCACTAACTGATTGTAGCCTTCTGGAAGCATTGTAAACTTTGTAGAAACTGTGCATTAACCGATTGTAGCCTTCTGGAAGCATTGTAAACGTTTTAGAAGCTGTGCACTAACTGACTGTAGCCTTCTGGAAGCATTGTAAACGTTTTAGAAGCTGTGCACTAACTGATTGTAGCCTTCTGGAAGCATTGTAAACGTTTTAGAAGCTGTGCACTAACTAATTGTAGCCTTCTGGAAGCATTGTAAACGTTTAGAAGCTGTGCACTAACTGATTGTAGCCTTCTGGAAGCATTGTAAACGTTTTAGAAGCTTTGCACTAACTAATTGTAGCCTTCTGGAAGCATTGTAAACTGTGTAGAAACTGTGCGCTAAGTGATTGTAGCCTTCTGGAAGCATTGTAAACGTTTTAGAAGCTGTGCACTAACTGATTGTAGCCTTCTGGAAGCATTGTAAACTTTTAGAAGCTGTGCACTAACTAATTGTAGCCTTCTGGAAGCATTGTAAACTTTGTAGAAACTGTGCATTAAGTGATTGTAGCCTTCTGGAAGCATTGTAAACGTTTTAGAAGCTGTGCACTAACTAATTGTAGCCTTCTGGAAGAATTGTAAACTGTGTAGAAACCGTGCGCTAAGTGATTGTAGCCTTCTGGAAGCATTGTAAACGTTTTAGAAGCTGTGCACTAACTGATTGTAGCCTTCTGGAAGCATTGTAAACGTTTTAGAAGCTGTGCACTAACTAATTGTAGCCTTCTGGAACCATTGTAAACTTTGTAGAAACTGTGCATTTAGTGATTGTAGCCTTCTGGAAGCATTGTAAATGTTTTTAGAAGCTGTGCACTAACTGATTGTAGCCTTCTGGAAGCATTGTAAACATTTTAGAAGCTGTGCACTAACTAATTGTAGCCTTCTGGAAGCATTGTAAACTTTGTAGAAACTGTGCATTAAGTGATTGTAGCCTTCTGGAAGCATTGTAAACGTTTTAGAAGCGGTGCACTAACTAATTGTAGCTTCTGGAACCATTGTAAACTTTGTAGAAACTGTGCATTAAGTGATTGTAGCCTTCAGGAAGCATTGTAAATGTTTTAGAAGCTGTGCACTAACTGATTGTAGCCTTCTGGAAGCATTGTAAACGTTTTAGAAGCTGTGCACTAACTAATTGTAGCCTTCTGGAAGCATTGTAAACTGTGTAGAAACTGTGCGCTAAATGATTGTAGCCTTCTGGAAGCATTGTAAACGTTGTAGAAGCGGTGCACTGACTAATTGTAGCCTTCTGGAAGCATTGTAAACGTTGTAGAAACTGTGCATTAAGTAAGTGTAGCCTTCTGGAAGAATTATAAACGTTGTAGAAGCTGTGCACTAAGTGATTGTAGCCTTCTGGAAGCATTGGAAACGTTGTAGAGGCTGTGCACTAACTGACTGTAGCTTTCTGGAATAATTGTAAACGTTGTAAAAGCTATGCAATAAGTTATTGTAGCCTTCTGGAAGCATTGTAAGCATTGCAGAAGCTGTGCAGTTAGTTCATGTGGTTTTGTAGTCAGTAATTTTGGCTTTCTGGAAGCGTTGTAAATGTTATAGAGTCTGTCGGATTATCATGAATGAATCATTCGGGAAAAATAAGAAATCGGTCGTAAAATTCCAATTCAGAATTATCAAACCTAGTTAGGCCTCAGATAGGAATCATATTCATAAGAATATTTCAAGAACTTGATAATGTACATAATCCCAAATTACCCGGTTTTTCGAAAATCGGAAAATATCATGAATATGTGATTTTCTAAAAACTGCTTCGTAGATTTCCGATAAACCTGGAAGTTATTGACGTAAGATACGGAGAAGATTCTTTCTCTGGGGAATTATGATTATGCAAATACGTATTGATGTTTGCTGGGGATTCAGAAAAAAATTCTGTACCAAATAAGTATCCCATTCTGTCTCCAGGTTTCATCGGTTGAAAATAAGTATACAAAGAGATATGAAGAATTTGACTAGAAATATTCAAAGTCTTTTCTATTGAATCGTTGGAGAAAATCGTATTTTGGTTTCTTATCAGTTGGTAAGATTTATCTATTTTGACAATAATGTTTTCATTTAAGAAATATATTTCGTTTTCGGTTTTCTAAAGGTAGCATATATAATGGAATTATGGGTTGATATTAACGATGATTAATACCACTTTGTTAACAGGAGATATATAAGTTGCTTCCTACCCAAGACTGGAGCACATATAATGGGAGATTTGAGTTGATAATGAGTCTAGTGAAAATCCAGATTTCGATATCAACATTTGGATGGGAGACGGAATCAATGCAATTCTTTATTGATAATAATGTGGCTGCTTACTGTCACCCTAAACCCTTACACTAAAATGAATGGGTTCCATTCCTGCTAAGGGCAAAAGAACGCTTTATGTTTCAATAGTTTTGTATAGTTTATTCATATATATATATATATATATATACAGACGGAAATGTATATGTGAATATATATATATATATATATGTATGTATGTATAAATATACATATATATATACTGTATATATATTTATATATATAAATATATATATATATATATATATGTATATATACAAACATATATATACATATATATATATATATATGTATACATATACATATATATATATATATACATATATATATATATATATATATTTATATATATATATATATGTATATATTCATATACTGTATATATTGTATGTATGTATGTATATATATATATATATATGTATATATAGAAATATATATATATATATATGTATATATATGTATATATATATATATATAAACATATATACTGTATATATATATATATATACATATATATATATATATATATGTGTGTGTGTATGTGTGTGTGTATAGATATATATATATATATATATGCATTAACTACTGAACAAATCAAAATAGATCTTGCAGCGATAATAGAATAACAAAGCAATTCAATAGGACTTTTTCTGTACATCAATATTCCCCAATGATGATACAAGAAAACCTGGAATTGGATACACTTTTTATACAACTGTTTATTAAGTTGTCTGACTATTTTGAAATGAATTAAATATACTCTATGTGTATATATAACTGTGTAATACACCATTAAGCTTCATGGCAGAGTGAAAAAGCTGGAAATAAGGTAAATCTATTTCTCTGTTGATCTAATTCATTTATATCTTTAATTTCCTTCGGTCTCTGTATACACAAGAAATAACCCTTCCAACCATTTATAAAAAAAGGTAAAAATAAAAATACATGAAAGTTTTTGTGGTCAAGATATCAGCTTTGCAAGACTAGAAGAAACTTAGAGCGATGATCGGGAGAAATTTTTTGTTTAGTCTTGTGGGCTTTGGGGTAGCTGCTCGCCCTTAGAGAAGATCAAATAATACTTCTTACACAGGGAATGGAGAAGAAGATTCCTTAAAGGGAGAAGATGATCTTTATGCAGTTTTTCTGGCAAGAAACTACTAAGAAAGGTAGAGAATGACGAGATAAAAAAGAGGGATGTTGAAGACCTTTAATTCTTGAAATAGAATATAACCTTTTTATGAACTCCTCGAGGTAATACCATTTCTAGATGACCCAGGCCTACACCCTTAAAAGGTTATTCTTTTATGAAAGATAAAATAAATGATAAGCAAAACCAGAGCCAGGCTTTAATAAATGATAAATGACCCTTGAGACAGAATATCATTGATTATTGAGTAGTGATTAATTGCTTTTCTGCAAAATATAATTGCATTCAATATAATGGCTCTCAATGAAACTGATTTCATTAAGAATCCTTATCAGGTTTAAGCCATTCACTAATGAAATTGATAAAACAAAGAATGTGCTGCCTAGTTTCATATCATAGAAATATATATGAAAATCTCTCTCTCTGTCTCTCTCTCTCTCTCTCTCTCTCTCTCTCTCTCTCTCTCAAAAATAAATAGATTTTATGTAAATAAACCGTCTCTTCTCCATGTTAGCGTGAATATGTCAATAATGTTTATGAGTATGCATATATATATATATATATATCTACCTATCTATTTATATATATTTATGTATATATATATATATATATATAATTATACACACACACACACACACACATATATATATATATATATATGTATGTATAGCCTTGTATATGTGCAACTACTCTCATATATAAAAAAACATACGTATTAATAGTTTTATATATATGTATATATATACATATATATATATATATATATATATACATATATATATATATATGTATGTATGTATGTATGTATGTATATAAATATATATACCAGTA
This sequence comes from Palaemon carinicauda, assembly GCF_036898095.1. NCBI lineage: Eukaryota > Metazoa > Arthropoda > Malacostraca > Decapoda > Palaemonidae > Palaemon > Palaemon carinicauda. Next base: position 21,489 of record NW_027171923.1, read on the forward strand.
TGACCAGAGTCAATATAATATCGATTTCATTGGAAATAAATGTATACCTCATACTGAGATCGAACCCTAGTCTCTTCATATATAAGGCAAACTATCCATCAATTATATCAGCGGAGGCTCTAAACCAAGTATGATCTTAATGCTAAATGCTGTTCTGGCCTTACATGGTAAGATGGGTGTCTTAGGCACCAGCGAGTTTTATCTAATCAAATAAATTTCTTATAATTCTAATCTTTCATTATGAGTCAATTTATAACTAAAATTAATTCAATATCTAACTCATATACGAATCGAAAGCTACGTCGATTTGCATGGAAGGCAAGATTAGTTTCGATCGTCAAAGAAAAATTTATAAAATTAGTTAGAGCTGAAGTGATAAATGCTCATTAATAGTTACCAGATAACCTCACTTGATAATATTTAACTTGAATTACCAAAAAAAAAAAAAAAAAAAATGAATGAATGATGAAATTCAACGCAGTGACACATTCAATATAAGTCAATTTCTACCTCATAAGTTTTGAACACTAGTCTTTTTTTAATAGAAAAGAGGCCTTCTATTAATCATGACCCTTGACCAGAATATCAATGATGATAAAGATATAGGTAATTGGATTCTGTGAAATTAAATTGTATTTGATATAATAACCGTCCAATAAATATTTATCTCATTTGGAAAATATCCAATCTGCGTCAATGGATTCACTAATCAAATTCATGAAGTAAAATATCTGTTATCCAATTTCATATCAAAGTAATTCTTGATAAATATATTATTCCCCCCCCCCCTCTCTCTCTCTCTCTCTCTCTCTCTCTCTCTCTCTCTCTCTCTAAAAAGAAGTTATTTGTTAGATTTTCTTCTATGATTTTATCATGATTATATGATAAGGTTTTAGTTTCTTTTCATGGTTATAAAACATAATTCATATCAATTATGTGTTAGCTACCTTGATTTCTACAGAAATACACATAAAAACAAAATTTACTTGCATTTACATTATATAAACTTCACGCACTCACAATAAATAAATAAATAAATGAATAATATATACTGGTTACGGAAAACATTAATGCTATATATATGCTTAATGGATTCTTTTAACCTATATTGAACAAAGAATCAGTTTACTGTCATGCTTACATTTACCAAGGAAATGGTGATAAGGTTTATTTTATGACTGATTTACACTCTGGAATGCTCTTATTGACAAACGGAAACTCTCAGGTGGATGACGTGACAAAGTCCGGTGTGGGAGAGGACATAGAAATATGACAATTTTCTTTTTCCTTTTTCGATTTTTCCATGTTGACTACCGTGATTATAATAACATTAAATATATCATAGTCATTCACCTTCTAGCATTTGACCATTACTCCTTAGAGTATTTGAATAAATAATAAATAATGATATTCTCCATTCAAGGAAATTCCATTTGGCAGTGCTGACCCAAACTGGACCCACCATCTATAACTATGCTGATGATTGTTACCTTGGTCATTTGTACCGGGATATAACTTTAATATCCATGTGTTTTGATGAAGAAGGGAAAGACTTAACACTTTTATAAATAAACTCAGGTTGTTTCCGATAGCATATGAAAAATTCACACCAATTTGCATATTTATATGTACAAATATAAGCACATTTATATATATGTCTATATATATATACACACATATATGTAATATATATATATATATATATACAGTATATATAAATATATATATATATATATATATTACATATATGTGTGTATATATATATATATATATATATACATATATATATATATATATATATAATTGTTTATGCAATTAATTGCCAGCTGATTATTTACTAAAAGAGCTTTATGCATTATGCATGTAGGTATGTACAGAATTCCTTACTAGTGTTTTGTTGAATTAGTGGTCCTGAAAACCTTCCCTTATATTCCTTCGATATGTGAACTGAGCTTATAATATCTGTAATGTAATGTACGATTAACCATTGGAGTATTCCTTCAGTATCCTTTATTTAGAGATTAAACAGATCCTCATCTCTTACCAACTTTTGTAATAATTTTGCAGATTTTATGAGTAGTAAGAGGGATTTGTGAGGAAATAAAGGGGTAGTCACTTAAGTCAGAAAGTGTATGTTTTATAGGAAATATATTGACTACTAAACTTTTCCCAAATCTTTGTTGATTATTTTTATCTTGGCTAAGATCATTAAATGCTCTGTTCATGAGGCCTCAATATTAAAAAAAGTATCTGTTTAGAGAACCACCACTTTGCTAGAGTTTCTGTAGTAGTAGTAGATACATTTTCAAAATTGCAGACAGACATAATAGCGTCAGCCAACTGAGAATCTTGGAGTCTATACAATTTTAAGACAAAACCCAGCTTGAATGAGGGCTTACCTGTTCAGTTACCGGTAACCCATTGATCCATCTGGTCTGTGGGTTGCTGGTGTGGATGGGTGGTCATCGTCTCCTGACTAGATATATTAATTATTGAGTCTGATATATAGTTATATTGTTGTGTGTGTAATAAGCCTTTTTTAAGGTTTTATGTCCCTTAATTAGTCTGATTTTAGAGCTAGTTGGGCAACCTTGGAAGTATATCTTCCTAACTATGTACTTAAAATTCAATAAATTTCTTGCAACATTATTCATTAGCCATTTGTTTTCCATAGCATCCATTTATACACAGTTAATAGCAAAAGTGTTCCGGCAATGCTTATGCATATAACAAGGAATTTTGAAAAAGAGGTTTAGTCTTATTTTCAATATATTCGAGATTTTGTTTTTTATGAGCAGGGACGTTTTCAATAGACCAATACAACCATAATTACTATTTAGTGTCTTTCTTTCATCATTCTTCCTTCCCAACTAATACCTCATTCTCAGATTTAGTATATCTCAATTCTCAAGTCGGTTTTCAACATCGTTTTCAGCTAACGTTAATCTTCAGTATTGCTCTGTAGGTAAATCTCTCTCTCTCTCTCTCTCTCTCTCTCTCTCTCTCTCTCTCTCTCTCTCTTGTTCGGGTGTGGGTCCTACATTTTTATCTAGGAGAGAACAGATTAGTTTGTTGCTCAGAATGTGACTTAACGACTTTCTAATCAAATGAGATTTGATGTAACTTAAAGTTTTGCCAAATACGGTTTATTATTGAGTATCTTCTTTTTATATTAATAATTTATTATTATTCAACAATAGCCTGAATATTATACTTCAATTGTGTCTTCCTTTTGCTGTCCAACTTTGACTTAATAGACCTCCTGCAAATGGCGTGTCACCTCATCTGCTGCAGTTGAAGGTCTGCACAATTTTCTTCAATTAATTACGATTTGGACATTTTATAACTTAATTATAAAGTCAGTTATGATAAGATTGCTTTCTATCGTAATTGCGAAAGTTCAGATCCTCTTGTGTAGGGCATAAGTGACATTCTCCTCTCTCTCTCTCTCTCTCTCCTCTCTCTCTCTCTCTCTCTCTCTCTGAAATAACATCTATTTTGACTTGCGATCCTCGTCTTTTCAAAGAGACCAATAATATTGGGAAACGTAAGCAATGAATTTAAATAATCTATTATCTTCCTCCTTTAAGGTAAAGGTAATTTCGTAAATGAAACTTCATTTCTCTGGAATGAAAGCATCACCCAATGTCTGTGTCACTATGATGGTTTGAACTCTTCCTGGTGTATCGCTCAAATTCTGTAAATATGAGCTGATATAAATTGTCTCGTTGGAGATATGCGTGAAAAGTGTTATAGTTTATATATTAAATATCTGTTTTAATGTTGATAATATTTTTAAAATATTTCATTTTGATTATTCGTTACTTCTTATATAGCTTATTTCCATGTTTCCTTTCCCCACTGGGCTATTTTTCCATGCTGAAGTTCTTGGGCTTATAGCATCTTGCTTTTGCAACTAGGGTTGTAGCTTAGCTAATAATAATAATAATAATAATAATAATAATAACTGGTTGGTACACTTTTCCTGTAGAGTTTTGTTTCAAGTAAAACATCTAATTCTAATTACAATTTTATCGAATTTCATGATCTCGTTAAACGCTTCGCTCGAAATGTTATAATCTATTTTATCATCTTTTCTTGCATCTTGCTGTCCAACCTCTTCAACTATTGACCCATAGTGCCACAGAATTTGTACTCACTGTATTAGCATGATACGTCGCCTTCCCCGCCCAAGAACAAAGAGATGTTTCCAAAATTCTCCAATAAGGGATAATTCCAATAAAATGTGACCTTTTTATAACTTAATCTTGAAGTTAGATGCTGTTTTCGTTCGCTATTACAAAATCCTTCTGGTTAGAGAGTCTACACATTAGCCTCTCTCTCTCTCTCTCTCTCTCTCTCTCTCTCCTCGCTCTCTCTCTCTCTCTCTCTCTCTCTCTCTCTCTCTCTCTCTAACAGAGCCCAGGTCACACACATTCCTATTGCAAGACGGGTCATGGATCCTGTTCATTTTCCTGTCTTGTATCGTAGCCTGCATTTCATTGTGCTCTTCTGGTTCGGGTCTATATGTACGACCTAATAATCTTCAGGATATTTCCTCTTTATTATTAGAATTGTATTTATTGTTATAATGTATTTGCAGTTGTTCCCTCTGAACCTGGTTTGCTCTGCTTCCATATCGTAATGACCTTCGATGTCAGGATGCCAGAGAACTTCCAATCATTCATTCTTTCATATGGTACTTCACCTCCGTTCCCACTTTTATTTCGTAGGCTATCATTTGATTTTCCTTCGATTTGACAGTCTATATGAAGTGAAAGACATCAACATAATTGGATGGCTTTTGTAGTTTGATCCTGAACAGTATGACGCTTTTCGTTCTCATGTTTACCTCATCTTTAGATAAGTTCATAACCTACATTACTTCGTCTTGTCCCACAATGGAAAGTTACAAGTTACATTAAATGACTTTGAAGGGAAGGGCGTCTCTCTCTCTCTCTCTCTCTCTCTCTCTCTCTCTCTCTTCCGAAGAAAGCTAATAGATCCTATATTAGAAGACTGGTAAGCTAGAGGGATACTGCTCTTTTCCTTGCAAAATACTGAGATCTAAACAGCGAGTCAGATTAAACCACTTTCGACTTCCTTTGGCGTCTTCCCCGAGCGATGCAGACAGAAATTTCCCGCAAATGGCAGATACGTGTTGATATATATAATCTTTGTTGGACAATGACTTGAAATAGCGCTCATTAGAATGTTATATAAATGATTTTACGACCTAACCGGAACCTGTGCCTGGTCTTTGACCAAAATGTTCAAATCTTGTCCTCTTTCTTTCATATTCCTGTGCAACTTCTCTAACTATTACCTCATGGTGCAACGGAATCTGTTCATGGTTGCGCTTACACAAGTAGTAGTGTTCTTTCCTCACCACCCCCAGAGTCAGTCATATTTTTCAATATCCACAAAAGTAGTTGAGTAAGGGTTGATTTTAATCAAATTTTTTATATTCCAAATCTGGATTCTTAAGTCAGCTTTTACATCAAGGACTTGGATTTATATCACATTAATTTCATATTCTCTCTCTCTCTCTCTCTCTCTCTCTCTCCTCTCTCCTCTCTCTCTCTCTCTTTATGACGAAGGTCTGCATGAGTGTCCTTTCCATAATTTTGTGGACTACCTTTTTCGCCCCGGTCTCCTCTATAGAGAACTTCCAGCCATACAGAGATATAATTTCTAGTCTCTCATATCGAGGTCTATTTTGATATGTGATGTGGAGAGCCCATCCTTTCCTATTCTAGTGTCAAAGCTTTTACATTTACCAATGACGACGAAGTTGGTCATGTTTTTGCCCCTGTTGCAACAATATTTATCATAGAGTAATGAAACTTGCAGGAATTGACTTATGTAAAAACTGAAAATTAGATTTTGGTAGGTCAATCAAATGAACAATTCACGTAATCAGCCATAAGTTTTGACATCTTTGTCACAGAGACTTTCAAACTTGGTTCATGTTTAACCGCGTGAAATTCCAAGCCAATTTAATACATGTTA
>NW_027171923.1:32500-105951 GCF_036898095.1 Palaemon carinicauda
TAAAGCAATCCATATTGAGATAATTGTTCAAGATCGATTGTAATAGAGGATTACAATCTCCTCTATTGTAGTGGAAAGGACGACGCTAATGACAAATATTAAATCTGTTAAGCCTTTATTATAAGTTGCATTTTTTTTGTTTTGCGAATGCAACAATTATTGCCGAAACAGTTGAAGGTGCAGTGAATTGCAGTAAAACTATTGAGCTAAACTCAATTTAAAACAAGCACAGTAATAACTCCACCAATGGAGTTGGAAGGAGGTTATGTTTTCACCCCTGTTTGTGTTTTTGTGTATGTGTTTGTTTATGATCAGCTTCCTGACCACAATGTTAATCATGGAGTAATGAAACTTACAGTTATTAGTTGTTATGTAAAAATCTGAAAATTATTATTATTTTGGAAGGTCAAGGTCAAAGGTCAGAGTCAGGGTCGATCAAAAGGAGGTGTGCGCTCTACTGAGTGCCCCTCTAGCTACAATTGTTACGATATTATATAATTAGAGGGAGATTGGTTCAGTTCTATGGGTCAAGATTTCAGTTGTTCAATTTACTCGGCTGTGACTGAACACTATTCAATTCTTATTGTTAATTTGTCATAAGGCAGGCAGGTTAAGATACATACACTATGCTTTCTGTGGCTCTCTGTAGGAACTACGAGAGTTAGGCTATATATCAGCTGATCTCATTTTTGTGTTCCTATTTGGGTTGTTTTAACTCTCTCTCTCTCTCTCTCTCTCTCTCTCTCTCTCATGCTGCATAACTACATAGAGGACAACTCCCGCTAGCCACAATAAAAGTGTTTATAACAGCTAAATATATTGAAGTCTGTTTCGTTATTCTGCGAAAAGTTCAGTGTCTAGTCATGTCGAAGTCGTCTGATCTGAGTAGACTATTTCATGTTCTCCTTTTAACGGCTTGATTATAGTTTCTTAAACTTGTCAAACTATCTCTCTCTCTCTCTCTCTCTCTCTCTCTCTCTCTCTCTCTCTCCTTCCTAGCTTTGCAGTGTAGAACTTCAAGTATCTTAGTATAGCAACATTGATTTATTTAGGCCTATGGGACGTTTAGCGTATACGCATTTCTTTCACTTGGTAAATTCCTCAACAACAGCATTGGAAGCAAGTGAAGTCTTACGCATTGTGTAAAATATGCTGAGTTAATCACAGTTATGTATACTCAGAAATACGTATGTATGAATTTAAACAACACAGACTGGTATACATATTAGCTCGACACCCTTCTTGTATCCGGGGTTGAGCCTGTAAGAACTAGGGCGAGACAAGGCAGTGTAGGCGGTTAGCATATATAAATAAAATCCATTTCTAGTTCGGGACTAGAAACGACTCACACACACACACATATATATATATACATAGTTGTATATACATGTTTTATATATATACATATATATATATATATATATATAATTATACATATATATATATATATATATATATAATATATATATACACACACACACACACACATATATATATATATATATAGACAGACTTTTGTTCCTCCTTGCATCCACACGACTGATACAACCAGTTATTAAAGGCATTTCGTTAGCTGAAACAAGGGAGGTTTAGGAGAGCCTATAGATCTATCTGCTGACGTCATCAGCAGCCATTGCCTGGCCCTCCTTGATACTAGCTTGGGTGGAGAGGGGGGCTTGGTCGCTGATCAGATGTAATATGGTCAGTCTCTTGGGCATTGTCCTGCCTGATAGGGCAATGTCACTGTCCCTTGTCTCTGCCATTCATGAGCTGCCTTTAAACTTTAATCTGTTCGTTGTTTGGCGACTCTAAGGTAACTCCCTTTTGTCTATCTCTCTCTCTCTCTCTCTCTCTCTCTCTCTCTCTCTCCCCCAGGTAACCGAGTCAAACTTAAAAATGTTCTCTTCACCAATAAGTTCCCTATATCTCATAGTATTTCTCCACACTGACTTGTATTATATTTTCTTAATTTTCAATATAATTCACGAATCATCTATAAAATCTGATTCATCTTGATTCTCTCCTAATCATCAATCTGATTCACGATTCATCCAAAGAATCTGATTCATCCTGATTCAATCTATAAATTCAAAATCTGAAATTAATGGAATTATCATCGGCGATATTAAGGGCGTCCGTAACATAAATGGTCTCTTCACCGACAATCTCACAATTTTTCCCATATCTCATTTTCTTCCTCCACGCTTAATTGTACCAACTTTTACCACATTTTCTCCATTTCCTTTATATTTTAATATTCATCTTCATAATATTATTCATCTGCATTCAGTTTAATGAATTCGAAATTTGAATTAATTTTGGAGTTGTCATCGGCGAAAAGGCCGTTACCAAAATGGTCTCTTCACCGATAATGAACTAATTTTCCCCATATCTTATTTTCTTCCCCCACATTTATTTTTACTATATTTTCTTAATCTTATATATTTTTCATGATTCATTTATATAATATGATTCATCTGGATGCAATTTATGAATTTATTATCTGAATATTTAATAGATTTTCCGACGGTGAAAAGGCCGTCAATCTACGATCCGTTAGTTTGAGACTCATGACGTCTTAACGTTATATTTTATTAGTTTCATTTATAACTTTAGTACATTTGCAAATCATTAATTATTTCTTATGTTGATTTACATATTTGTGGATAAATTTCCGCCAACTAAGTTGGAAGGATGTTATGTTTTACCCCCTGTTTGTGTTTTGTTTGTTTGTGAACACCTTCCTGGCCACAATTTTAATCGTAGTGTATAGTTTTGAACGACCTTTGGAAAGTTCATTTGCTTAATTTTCCTGTGTGAGATTTTACTAATAGGAACTTTTAATTGCATTGGAATATGCAAATATTCTTGCACTAGTAATACAGTCAATTCTTTGGGTATTTGATATACAGGAAGTGGAAAATTGATCTTAAATGGGCAAATACTGTAGCTTCTACGACTTTCCCTTTACTTATATACGTAGAGTAAAAGACTGTCATTATTATTATTATTATTATTATTATTATTATTATTAATATTATTATTATTATTTGTTAAGCTATAACCCTAGCTGGAAAAGCAGAATGCTAAGAGTCTAAGGCTCCAACAGGGAAAATAGCCCAGTGAGGAAAGGAAATAAGGAAACCACAAGAAAAGTAATTAACAATTAAAATAAACTGTAAAAACTTTAGCAAAAAAAGAGGAAGAGAAATAAGATAAGATGGCATGCACGAGTGTACGTTCAAGCAAGAGAACTCTAACCCAAGACAGTGCAAGGCCATGGTACAGAAGCTATGGCACTACCCAAGACTAGAGAGCAATGGTTTGATTTTGGAGTGTTACTAATTGAAGTTGTATATTCATAAGACACTAATCACCAACAGTGGTTGCCATAAGTGTTAATTTAAAAGCCCAAAGCTTTGCATCATCTTAATCCCTTTGTTTCTTATGTCACTCACCCCTTATAGGGAGACCATCTCTCACTACGACCCAAAGGAACAATGTCGTCTTGTAGTCTGTCTTTAGCAGCTGTTGATTCTATTGGGAATTTAAAGGTTTAAAGACAAGGGATGTGGACATAGCCCTATCAAGCAGGACAATGCCCCCCCCCCTCTCTCTCTCTCTCTCTCTCTCTCTCTCTCTCTCTCAAACAATTTTACCACCATTTTGGTAATTAATAGTGTGGGTTTACAATGAATGAATTGTAATTAAGCGAAAATCTATCGGGTAATATGTAGAAGTTATCTTGGTCGAATATGTGATATTGTCATAGGGTCAGTCTAGCAAGAACTATATATGCTTTTTCCCTCCGCCAACGAAGTTGGAAGGCGGTTATGTTTTCACCCCTGTTTGTATATGTATGTTTGTTTGTGAACAGTTTCCTGGCCACAATCTATTTAAATCGTAGAGTAATGAAACTTGCAGGGATTAACTGTTATGTTAAAAGCTGGAAATTGATTAAATTTTGGAAGGTCAAGCAAAATGTCCAATTCACGTAATCAGCCATAAGTTTGGACATCGTTGTCACAAAAATTCGGTTCATATTTGAGTGAACCAATTAATACATGTAAAGGTGAAAGGTCAAGGTTGAGAAATAAGCTACCAAAGCGGAGGTCTGCGCTATACTGAGTGTCCCCATAGATTTTTCTTTTTTTTAAATTAATATAGTTTTACATGATCAATTCTTTTGACATATGAACATCGGGCAGTCTTCCTCCCACACTTCCGGCCCCCTATCCCACACCCACAATCATATTCCTGATACAATCTCTCTCTCTCTCTCTCTCTCTCTCTCTCTCTCTCTCTCTCGATGGAAGTTTTATTCCTTATAAATGCGTCCGTGGATTTTGCTCGCAAGTTTGAGGATAGACATAAGAGGGTATAAAAAAAAAATGAAATTTTAAATATCTTATCTGTTAAGAATAAACTTTCGTAATATACTTTTATTCTTTATAGAATCAAAATATCAACATTTATATTTTAGGTTAATTGAAGTACTAAATCCTTATATTTTGATACACGGAAGTATAATTAAAATGCACGTGTATATAATACGTGAAAATAAATAAACCAAGAAAGGAAATTGAACTAATGATACAAACGAACTTGAAATTTTAGAGAATTATTTTTGTTAAACAAGTTGACATAAGTCTTATATATATATATATATATATATATACGAAAAGTAGTCAGATGTCCCAATGGGGAAAGTTTTATATGCAGTGATCACTCACACACACACACACACACACACACATGGCTGTCCATCGAGTTGATGAGACTACTGCTTCTTTACATGAAAACTCTGATGATGATGATTAAATTAGTGTTGCTGTCACAGATGCCTTATTCTGTGTGTGTGTGTGTGTGTGTGTGTGTTCATGCACAGGGTCATGTGATGCGTCTCGTGCAGTAGCACAGTTAGCGTCAAATGACTGCTTTCCCATTATTTCTCGCTTTCAGCTTCTGCTGCTGGCTAACTCTCGTAGTGAAAAGGGAAGCCGAGGGCGTAAGTCTTCCCCTGCCAGTACACAGCCTCTCCATCACCTAGACCCCTGTTGTGCCTCCCAGTGGCCACGCACGGTAACTAGGTGTCTTGCGACCCTAGGCTAAACCAACAGGGGATCTCGGAGCAGCAGTAGGCCCCAGAGGTACGGCATGCAGGACCACCGGCGTGTGGATGCACCCTGATGCCTACCAAGCACTGCACCCACTGCCTTGTGGACAGCCCTTGGGTGGGTTAAGGCTACGGGAGTAAACCCCAAATGAAAAATCTGTGTGCGGGGTACCACATAAGGCGGTTTCCTGAAATACTTGGTTTTCCGGCATATCCCTGCAACCCAAATCTGCTGACAGTCGTCCTGAATCGTTCATGCCACTGACATGAGTTGAGGAGGGCCAAGATGTGGTTGTGGGAAGAGCGCACCCCCACGGCCACAATAATCCTTGCTCTGCGCTAGCACACTGCTTCGTTCACTTTCACCACCATTTCTCATCCTCACCACCAACCAAGAAAAGTCCCCCGGCGACAGGATAGGGTGACGGTGACAACTCGAGAATGCGGCTGGAAGTCATCAGCCCGAGTCCTGCATGTGGGCGGCACTGGAGTGATGGTCGTTGGAGAGATGGCATGAATCAGGTCTATCCCTCGGCAGCTTCCAGTGCGACTGAGCAGCCAGAAATGGAGGCCCCACTGCTCACCCCTGGCAGGGATGGGTTTAGAAAAGGCAACCTAAACATTGGCTGATTCACTACCACCTGGGTGGATAACCGCATCCACCAAGGCATTCCTTACTGCAGTCGAAATAGAAGAAAAATGCCCCTTAACATTGCCACCTGGAATGTTCGCACACTAATTGATAGTGATGAAAATGACCGACCACACCGCAGGACAGCTCTTGTCGCCCATGCACTGCAAAGATACAACATTGACATAGCTGCCTTAAGTGAAACTCGTCTTTCAGAAGAGGACACCCTAACAGAGGTAGAAGGATACACGTTCTTCTGGAAAGGTTATCCAGCAAATGAACGCTGAAACCATGGTTTCGGTTTTGCAGTGAAAACAAACCTGCTAAGTAAAATCCCAGACTCACCAGCTGGCATCTCGGAGAGGTTGATGTCCTGGCGCATCCCACTTGCAAAAGGTCGTTATGCCACTCTCCTGAGTGCTTACGCTCCTACACTGGACAGTGAAGATGAGACAAAAGACTCTTTCTATGAATTATTAGACTCAGCCATTAAGCAAACTCCAAGGGAAGATAAACTGATCCTCTTAGGTGACTTTAATGCCAGAGTGGGAAGGGAACACCACATCTGGGGAGGCGCCATCGGTCATCATGGTGTTGGCAATATGAATAGCAATGGACTCAGATTGCTCTCCTTATGCTCAGAACACAACCTAGTCATCACCAACACCCTTTTTCAGCTCAAAAACAAGCACAAAACTTTGTGGATGCACCCAAGGTCAAAACACTGGCACTTGATTGACTAAGTCATTATCAAAAAGCGAGACCAGCAAGATGCTGTCCAGACCCGTGCAATGAGAGGTGCTGAGTGCCACACAGATCACAATCTAATACGTGCTAAGCTCAAGCTAACCATCCGTCCTCTTCTTTCTCGCAAACCTCCCTCAAAGAAATTAAACATTCCTGCTCTGAAAGACACCTCTACTTAGAACATCTACCGTCACGGGATAGCAAGAAAGCTGGCTGAGATCCCTAACATTGATCCAAACAACATCGACAATGAGCTTGACTCTGAGTGGACAAAACTGAAAACTATAATTCAGGAAAATGCAGAAGAAATCCTTGGCTTCTCCACACGACGTCATCAAGATTGATTTGATAACAACGCTGATGGTACACATGACCTAATCACAGCAAAAAATAAAGTGCACGATGCATGGCTCTCACAACCTACTTCTGTAGCTCTCAAAGAAAACTTCCAACAGCTAAGATCAGAAGTGCAGAAAATACTCAGAGACATGGAAAATAACTGATGGAATGACCGTGCAAAAGAAACTCAATCATATGCAGATGCAAATGATCAACATGGTTTCTACAACTCTATTAGAATTTTATATGGCCCAACAAAAAGTAGTATAACTCCTGTTCGCTCTCTAGAAGGAAACCTCCTAAAAAACAAACAGGAGATAATAGATCGCTGGGCACAACATTTCAGCTTGATCCTTAACCAACGAAATCCTGTAGAGCCTAATATCCTCAACAACATCCCTGATGTCCCTCACTCAGAAATCCTGGATACCAACCCCACTTTCCCAGAAACTATACAAGCCATAACGGCTATGAAAAGCAACAAAAGCCCCGGCCCTGATGGTTTACCAGCTGAACTATTCAAGGAGGGGGCTACTTACTCCATCAACATCTCCACAACCTTATTCTCTCTATTTGGAACATGGATGAAGTCCCCCATGAGTGGCTTGTCTCAGACATTGTCACCATCTACAAACGTAAAGGGGACCGTTCCCTCAGTGACAATAGCAGAGGCATCACCTTGCTCGCCGTTGCAAGTAAAATCCTGGCAAGAATAATGCTTGCAAGACTTTGCAAACACATTTCAGAAAATGTACTACCAGAGACGCAATGTGGCTTTCGTAAAGAACGCAGCACTTGTTACATGATAATTGTGGCCTGACAACTACAAAAGAAATGCCATGAGCAAAACCGTGATCTTCACATAGCCTTTATCGATATAACAAAGGCCTTCGACACGGTGAAAAGAGACCTTTTATGGACTGCTCTCTCTAAATTTGGAGTACCTCCGAAATTCCTTAACATTCTAAGAAACTTACACAATGATATGCAAGCCTGTGTAAGTATGGGTGGTAGTAAATCACAACTTTTCAGGGTAGAAACTGGAGTAAAACAAGGATGTGTCCTGGCTCCAGTGATATTCAACATCTACCTCACTGCAGTCACCCTCCTGAGCCACCAACAAGTCAACGAAGAAGATCAATTGAAAGTGCAGTTTCGACTAGACGGAAACTTATTCAACCTTAGGCGCCTCCAGTCTGTGACAAAAACAACAATGACACACCTAATGGAACTCCAATATGCAGATGATTGCGCTCTGGTGGCTCACTCACCAGACGCCCTCCAACGCAGCCATACCATTGTCTCATCAATTTACCGAGCCATGGGGCTCAAAGTTAACATCAACAAAACTGAAATCCTATCCCAGCAAATAATTGCAGGAGATCCCCCAGTATTTCATCTGAATGGGGAAGCCATCAAACAAGCTGATAGCTTCATCTACCTTGGAAGCATCGTCACTAAAAAACACAATATTGATGAGGAAATAGTTGCCCGGATAAATCATGCCTCCGCATCTTTCGGCCGACTCAGGTCCAGAATCTTCCTAAATCACCACCTCAAGACAGAAACAAAAGTAGCCGTGTACAGAGCTGTCTGCATGTCCACCTTGCTGTATGGAGCAGAATCCTTGACGGCTTACCGTCGACATGTAAAACAACTTGAGGCATTCCATATTTGCTGTCTTCAGCGTATATTAGGGCTCACATGGCAAGACAAAGTACCTCATTCTGAAATTCTCAACTGTTCAAACCTGTTGAGTATAGAATCCACATTGGCAGGAAAACAACTCGGGTTGATCGGCCACGTCATCCGTATGCCAGAACATCGCCTTCCTTGCCAGGTCCTCTACAGTCAGCTCCCTGAAGCTCGGCGTAATCCAGGGGGTCAGAAAAAGAGGTACAAGGACAACATCAAAGCTACGCTCAAGAAGTGCAACATACAACCTGAGCAACTAGAAATGAACGCCTCTGACAGACCACTATGGCGCTCACTCTGTAAAGCTGGAGTCAATCAACTTGAAGACACCTGGAACCAGGCAAGACAACAGCGCAGGGAGAGAAGACAAAACCGTCGAGATCGGATACCCCTGGTCAACCCAGACCTGACTTGCCAGTTGTGTGGCAGAGTGTGTGGATCCAGAATTGGTCTTCACAGCCGTGCAAGATGGTACCAACGACAACAGATCTAACATCATCCCCATCACAGCGAAGCAGAAGTCGTCTTCGAGTCGAAGGACAGCAATAAGCATAAGCTAAGAATACGGTATTCTATAATGGGTTTACATGCGGCTGTTGCCCACCACGCAAGGTAATTAAGTAAGGATACAGCTCCTAGGTTAGGTGGTATTGATTTATCTGATTCCCATGGGAAATGTATTTTCTTTCAGTCTGTCCCAACAAACTACAAAGGCTCCTGAATCTGAGATTATCTTTTACACTCCAATCATCTCAGTTTTGGTAGAAGAGAAGTTAATGAAGGCGACAATTTTCTATACCTCAAAATTGGTCATTTCTGAAAAAAAAAAATCTCTTTATAGTAGAGATACAATGGTGCAATTTTGTTTTAATTACGAAAGTTTTTGTGTTGCTTCCAAAACGTAATGAATTTTGCTTAATGTCCAGTAACAGCCACTGTTAGGACACTTATCGCAATTTATGAAATTTATGACTGCACCACAATTTATGAACAGTTTCATTGTGTTTATAATACTGTATACATGTTTTATCATTTATCTGGTGGTGTTAATGTTAACATATTATTATTATTACTTGGCAAGCAACAACCCTAGTTGGAAAAGCAAGATGTGGGATGCTATAAGCCTAGGGGCTGTGTGGATTATATGTCCAATCATATTAGAATTAAATGTCAGGCACGATAATGAGCCTATTCTCTAAGATATAATTATTGTTTTTAAAATTGGCCGAGTTTAATTCTTCAAGAAACTGATGATTTCTAACATTTGGCCCAAACTGATTTCAAGTTCATTGCTTATTTTGTGTTTTATATAATTTTCACCATTATCTTTTGGGAGATTTACTGATTTTGTTTGTTTGTTTGTTCCTACTCAAATACAAACCGTTCTCCTTTAATAGAATAATATGAGTACGACTTCAGAGTAACCTTAACTGACTTTGGCTGCAGTTTAACACAGACGTACTGCTCTGTTGCCTCTTGATCTAACTGTTTTAATCATTTGCTTTTTCTTTGACCGAATAAATGTAGGACTACTAGTAAGCCAACATGTTTGAGGGATAATAGCCCTTTTACCCCCAAAGGACGTACTGGTATGTTTCACAAAAGCCATCCCTTTACCCCCATGGACGTACCGGTACGTCCTTGCAAAAAAATGCTATAAATTTTTTTTTTCCATATTTTTGATAATTTTTTGAGAAAATTCAGGCATTTTCCAAGAGAATGAGACCAACCTGACCTCTCTATGACAAAAATTAATCCTGTTAGAGCAATTTAGATAAAATATACTGCAAAATGTGCTGGGAAAAAAATAACCCCCTGGGGGTTAAGGGTTGGAAATTTCCAAATAGCCTGTGGGTAAAAGGGTTAATCATTTGCTTTTCCTTTGACCGAATAAATGTAGGACTACTAGTAAGCCAACATGTTTGAGGGATATTAGTGGAAGAAGCCAAAGTTATACATTGTTTCCAGATATCAGTAATTGTGAGATTGTTTGTTGTGCTACCTGCCATTATCCAACATACATTATCGTGTCAGTTGGCATGTTTATTGCTGTTCTATCCCTCGCTAGTTTGGCCTTACGATGACAACAGAAACGTGAACACAAATAAGTTGGTTTTCCGTGGATATCGCTCTAAGGACATAGCAACTGGTTTATCTGTTGCCGTCTCTTTCCAAGTGAGAGCGTCGTCATTGGTTTGCAAGATTTCGGATAAGATGAACTTCAAGTTCTCCCTTCTCTCCTTCCCTATCTTCGTCAGAGTCGTCGTGGTAACTTCAAGAAGAAGATTAATTAGAAGATGTCATCAAAGAAGTCCAGGGAAACCGATTGATAGGAGTGGCATCCGCATGATTCCTACACATTCTCTCCCCTTGCGAGAGACAGTGTGAAACCAGGTGGCCCCCCATCTTGAGTGAGTGTTGAGAGTTGTTCCATAGTGGGAAGAAACATTGGCACACACAACACTGGTGCTCGAAAGTGACGAGAGTTGTCCCATAATGGGAGGAAATATTGGCACTCGCAATTCTCTTACAGTCTTAGCAGTCAGTCGGGATGGAAGTATAATACTGTACCCTTCTTTTCCCAATTCTGGAAAATGTCTCTCACTCTTTTGGCAGAGAGAGGGAGAGAATCGGTGCTTGTCGAAAAGTATTGCTATGCTCTGCTCCTGCTACTGTACTTGGTCTTTTACCGAGGGGAATGCGTATAAAAAATTGTCCCACAGCTACAATATTGGCTCATAGTTCTCGGTCTCATACTAGGAGTAATGTCCTCGACTGTGCCTGCACCTCCACACACTGCTACTTCTGGCAAAAAAGTCGTTGTTTTGTGCGGGCTAAGAACATATCCACTTGATAAGAAGATTCTAATATTCTCTCACCTCGCTAGTAAGGTGAGATACAATTGTAAGTATCAGGAAAATTTTCTTCCCCATGTGGACGTATTAGAATGCGGCACGTGTAATCATGCACAGTATCTGCTACCAGTGCTGTATTTCTCACAAGAACTGAGGTCTCTGGGGAACTGAAGTGTATGTGCTCACCTTCTCGTGTCACCTCACACCTGTTCCTGCATCCCCTTCGCTTGTTGCCAAACCTTCGGACTTTATACCTGCCACTACGAACAGAAAGAAAAAGTTCACAAAAGCACACGACAGCCTATTGGGCTGGGTCTCGTGAGACATAGATCAATTCCCCTGCATGGTTTCGTAGGAGGAACAGTACTGTAGCAAATTCAGAGACTCCTAACGAGAAGGTGTTTTGCTGCTCCTGCTACCATTGCTAGATCTCATGTAAGACCAAACACAACTGCTGCGGGTCAGAACGTTGGCAGCTGCCGTTATCCCTCACCTGTCCCGGGACGTTTCGTTGATGCCAACGTTTTGAGAAACACCAAGAAAATCACCACTGGGGAAGATAATCCTTGTACGCTTTTGCTTTGGCTTAGGCTTAGTATTGGAAATGTTTCCTTCCCTAAGAATATGTTTCTATACATGGTACAGGTGTTCACACAAGTGCACATACCCTTGTGCAAGATGGTAGGTGCTGCCCTCTTCCCCTTTCTTCTTCTAAGACTTCCAGAGACAACAACCCAATTGAATGAGCTTGGTGGAACATACAATCAACAAGCAAAACAACTGTGATGGTGTAAGTGCTGCCCTCTTCCCCTTTCTTCTTCTAAGTGTTCCAGAGACAACAACTCAATCGAATAAGCATGATGGAAGATACTGTACAATCAACTAACAACACAAACGTGATGGTGTTAGCAGACATCGTATTCCAGTGGCATGATTACCATGCGCACGAACATTATTCGCGCAATCATCATGCACATGAGCTCCATGAACACAATCACGATGATTTCAATCTCTTCACGCTCCTTCATTGCTTGAGAGATCTCGGTGTAACCAATCACTACTTGATTGGTTTTCTACTTGCTTATCGAAGCAATCATTTATTAGACGCCACCGATCTAACCACACCTTTGGTTCCGGTGGAACCAGAGTTGAGGGACAATCTAGAGTGGTGAGAACCTTAGCAGGGAGTTCTACTTTTGACTTCCTTTCCTCTGGAGATGCTGCTGTTCACAGACACACCTGAAGAAGGGTACTGCGTGCACCTGAGGGACCAAACAGAAAAGTGTCAACAAGTCGACCTGTTGGAGATGTGATCAGCACCTCTAGGTCTATAAACTTCCCTACAGGGTTTGCGCTGAATTTTAATTTACAAACACCGGGAATTAAATAAGGATAATTAAAATGTAAAATAATTCAAGAAATTTATTGTATTTGCTAAATATCCTAATTCATCCAGGTGCTGATGCGGCAGCTAATACACAAAGTTGACCATCGTGAAGCAAGGGGGAACCACAGTCATTCAGCTTCTTCCAAATACCTTGGAAAACTTAAGTAAATAAATATATACTCATAGTCCAAACTGGAGTCCACGTAGTACAATTTATGATATCCCGATATCATCCTGGGACGAAGGCGAAGTACATGTAGAGATGGACTGCGATGAAAGAAGGCTTCTTCCTGGTTGGGGTTAAACAGAGTTTACATGGCGATAGTACTCTTCGTCACTTCAAAAGGACATGTAGAAAGTATTCTTTGTCACGATGTGTAGCTGTGCAATGTCCATTCTTATATCAAGAACAGGAGCTCGAGTTACTATACCCTCAGCGATGGAATGCGCCTTCGTAACTGGCTTAAGTTTCCGTCAACCTCAGGAAGAAAGCAAAGGATTAGTGGCTGGTTAGGTTAAAACCACAAAACGGCCGCCGGAAGGCAGTGAGCTGTTAACAACCAAGGGGGTAGTTAAATACTTGAAACTAAGCTAACTGTCTTCCAGTAACCATGCTACTTAAAACAAAATATAATATATAAAACAAAATACAAATTCCATTTGGAATTTCAGTACAGAGTTTGATAATAGCGTAGATGTCCCCCAGATTTGTTAGAAATGAAGGACGCCTTCCAACATCATGGGAACAACATGGATGCCTATGTCTTTCCACCCTTCAGCCTGATACCTTGGGTCATCAACAGTGTGTTGACGACCCAGAATATCAGAATGACCCTGGTGGCTCCCAAGTTGCTACACACCGAATGATTTCCGAATTTGCCGAGGCTCCTCGTCAAGGTACGGAAAGAACTACACCAGTGACCCAGTTTCCTCTGTCAGCCCCATCTGCAAAGATACCACTGTGTGTGGCATTCATGTCACTTCATGGCTGGCTACTATTCAGTATCTTCTACAAGCGAAAAGGCTCTTCACAAGGCACTACAACAGAGGTCTGGATACATGTGATATCCTCTGCAACTGTCTTTGAGGGAAAGTGGGCCATCTTCTGCGATCGGTGTTGTAAAAAGGATACTTGTCCCGGCAGAGTCTCTGTGGAACTGGTAGCTGATTCCCTCATCGTCCTTCGCTGAGAGAAGCTCTTTTCAGTCTCCGTGATGACAGGCTATCATTCAGCCTTGAGCCAGGTCTTTAGACTCAAGGATTTGGACCTTGTCCATGTTAATGAGGAGCTTTGAGCACTTTTTTTCCCTCCTAGAGAACTCTGACCACGAGAATAGGACGTCACAAGTGTTTTTAGCTTTCTCAAGCAGCTGCTGTACGAACCCCCGAGGAGTGTCATTTCGAGATCTGACACTCGAGACTGTCTTCCTTCTTGCCTTAGCTTTTGTGCAGAGAGTGGGTGAATTGCGTGACCCCTCATATTCAACGAGTCATTCCAAGTTTTGGAAGACAATCTCATTTACGTTTGCCCCGGAGTTTCCGACCAATACCCCGAACCCTGCTGTCAAACAGTTTGGGTTCGAATCCTTCTTCATCACCTCTTTCCATATTGCAACTAGCAATCGGGATGATCTGCTTTTATGTCCTGTGAGGGTGCTACAACAGTGTTACCTCAAAAAGCTGTTCCTTAGCCCTTGAAAGGTCAAGAAGCTGATCTCCAAGAATGTAATACCATTCTGGTTTCGTGAAAACATCATTCGCACTTACTGTACATCGCTTTTAAAGAGTCTACATTCAAACCTGCTAGAATGTGGGCTTATGAAGCCAGGGGTATTGGCTTTTAATAAGAATCTCTCCGTGGTACAAGTGCTGAAGACGAGTCTGTAAGTGCCAGACGACATTCAGGAAAATATCCACAAGTTTTACCCAGGGATTTGTGGTAGGTCCCCAGCATCTTGCTTAGTGAGCCTTGCTCCCACACAAGCCAAGAAACATCTCATCTGTGATAGCGATCCCAACGTAAGTCTAGAAATGAAGGTAAAAATCTCTGGCCATTTTCCCTTTCTTCTCTTTACTGGGGAAGCAAAAGTTGTGGCGTTATGTTGCGGGACTGGACACTAAATGCAGTAAGCTACGTAACCAAGTAACTTTTCATTACAATTTTATTTGTATAGACGTATCTCGCCCCCTTCATCCTCCTATGCAAGGGGGAGGACAGATGGATTGTATATGCTCCTATTTCTCTGCTCATATCATACATACATACATATACATATTTCAAGGCACTTCCCCCAATTTTGGGGGTAAGCCGACATCAACAAATCAAACAAAAACAAAAAAGGGGACCTCTACTCTCTACGTTCCTCCCAGCCTAACAAGGGACTCAACCGAGTTCGGCTGTTACTGCTAGGGTGCCACAGCCCACCCTCCCCCGTTATCCACCACAGATGAAGCTTCATAATGCTGAATCCCCTACTGCTGCTACCTCCGCGGTCATCTAAGGCATCGGAGGCAGCAGCAGGGCCTACCGGAACTGCGTCACAATCGCTCGCCATTCATTCCTATTTCTAGCACGCTCTCTTGCCTCTCTCACATCTATCCTTCTATCACCCAGAGCTTTCTTCACTCTATCATATCATGAGGGATATAAATTCTTCAGTGATGGCCTACCGGTTTCTGATAGTGACCTAACTTAACACCCTCAATATCTTCGTGGACAGATATTAAAGAGGTTGACAGGGGTTGTGACTTTCAGGTTAGCTTACCAGCCAGAGTTGTTATAGGGGAATTCCCCCTTCCTTAGGACGAGTCTATTATTGCAGATCGATGGTTTTTATTACGTTCAGGAACAAATCACAATAATTTTCATGGTAATTTGTATTTATCTAAGCTATATTTTCTTATTTCCTTTCCTCACTGAGCTATTTTCCCTATTGGAGCCCCTGGGCTTACAGCATCCTTCTTTTCCAACTAGGGTTGTAACTTAGGAAGTGATAATAATAATAATACAGTAATATTTTAACCCTTTTAACCCCCAGCCTCTTTGGAAATTTCCAACCCTTAACCCCCAGGGGGTTATTTTTTTCCCAGCACATTTTGTAGTATATATTTTTTAAATTGCTCTAACAACCTTAATTTTTGTCATAGAGAGGTCAGGTTGGTCTCATTCTCTTGGAAAATGCGTGAATTTTCTCAAAAAATTATCAAAAATATGGAAAAAAAAAATATTTATAGCATTTTTTGCAAGGACGTACCGGTACGTCCATGGGGGTAAAGGGATGGGTTTTGTGAAACGTTGTGAAACGTACCAGTACGTCCTTTGGGGGTAAAAGGGTTAAAGTGACACTTTCCTCCTCGCCCACCCTGCAAGTCCTAAGTTAAAGGTCAAAGTTCGCTATACCTGCTGGGATTAGCAAGGTCTACCTCATAGGAGGCAATCTTTGTTTCCCTTGTTAAAAGTTTAACGTCCATTTCCACTTTGCTGAAGTCATACTCCTTCAAGTCTCAAGTTTGTATCTTGTAGTTATGAAAAATACAAAATACTTGAAATTTTGTTATGTTTAGTATTGCTGTGAATTACCTCTTGTTTTTTATATTACTGAATTGATAAAGTAAAATACAGGATTCTTGTAACAAAGATTATTTTTTTTACACTATCTAGGACCAACAGTTGATATCGAAAAGATTTTTTTCCTAAATATATTTTAAGCTTTTTAAATATATGGTAAAAGAAAGTTACCTTTATAATATTTTAACCCTTTTACCCCCAGGCTATTTGGAAATTTCCAACCCTTAACCCCCAGGGGTTTATTTTTTTCCCAGCACATTTTGCAGTATATTTTTTTTTAAATTGCTCTAACAGCCTTAATTTTTGTCATAGAGAGGTCAGGTTGGTCTCATTCTCTTAGAAAATGCCTGAATTTTCTCAAAAAAATTATCAAAGATATGAAAAAAAAAATTTTTATAGCATTTTTTTGCAAGGACGTACCGGTATGTCCATGGGGGTAAAGGGATGAGTTTTGTGAAACGTACCAGTACGTCCTTTGGGGGTAAAAGGGTTAAGGTTTTTAAATATATGGTAAAAGAAAGTTACCTTTATAATATTTTAAAATCATATTCAACAATAATTTTTACCCAAGTTTAAAGATACTTTATTTACAGGTTTGGTTGGAAGCCAAGAGAACTTTGATCCCCGTAGTCTGTCAAGAGATAACTCGAGACCAGAGGTGAAGTATCGGTCTGCTAATCAGGATCTATGTGCTGCAATGTTCAAGCTTCCTGTCTCTTAGCATCCAGGTTGTTATGATTAACATTTGTATAATCGTTCTGCCGATTAGCAATATTGCGACTTTACTATTTTGTTTAACCCTTTTACCCCCAAAGGACGTACTGGTACGTTTCACAAAACCCATCCCTTTGCCCCCCATGGACGTACTGGTACGTCCTTGCAAAAAAATGCTATAAGTTTTTTTTTCATATTTTTGATATTTTTTTTGAGAAAATTCAGACATTTTCCAAGAGAATGAGACCAACCTGACCTCTCTATGACAAAAATTAAGGCTGTTAGAGCAATTTAAAAAAAAATTTACTGCAAAATGTGCTGGGAAAAAAATAACCCCCTGGGGGTTAAGGGTTGGAAATTTCCAAAGAGCCTGGGGGTAAAAGGGTTAACTAGTGTAGTATGCGTGGAAATGATAGCAGAATTGAGTTAAAAGTATAAACCGTTGTTTGTTCCTACTCGTATTACAAACCTTTTCAGTGAAGATGGAACAGCTGTGAGCCACTTGCACAATCATCATGCAAATGAATTTTACGAGCACGATCGCCACACTCAAAGGGTCCTTCTACTGCATTCCAGTATCTTAAATGCAAAGTCACTGCTTGAGCAGTCTTGGTGTAACCAGTCGCTACATGATTAGTCTTCCTCTCTCTCCCAGCTGAGTAATACACACCGGGCCGATCTCTCTCGGCGTACGTGTTGGAGGAATGGTACATACTGGAAACACATCTACTTGGAAGGACGTCTCGCCTCTTAGAGTTTACGTATTATTATTATTATTATTACTTGCTAAGCTACAACCCTAGTTGGAAAAGCAGAATGCTATAAACCCAGGGGCTCCAACAGGGGAAATAGCCCAGTGAGGAAAGGAAACAAGGAAAAATAAAATATTTTAAGAAGAGTAACAAAAATAAATATCTCCTATATAAACTATAAAAAAACTTTAACAAAACAAGAGGAAGAGAAATAGGATAGAATAGTGTGCCCGAGTGTACCCTCAAGCAAGAGATCTCTAACTCAAGACAGTGGAAGACCATGGTACAGAGGATATGACACTACCCAAGACTGGAAAACAATTGTTTGATTTTGGAGTGTCCTTCTCCTAGAATACACTGGTACGCTGTTCACCCACGCTTGATTGGAGGCTTTTTAGTCTCCGGTAACTTATGGGGCACAGAACTTCTAACATCAGCTTTCCTTGCATGATACCGGTGGAAGAGAATCTATGATCGTTTTCATCGCTTGTATGAGCTACGAGATCTATCCTCCATTAGCGCTGAGATTTCCTTGTCCCTTTCTTTTCTTGTTTTGTCTTCACAGGAAAGGTCTCCGCACTCTTGCTCTCCATGATCATTGCTGTTTCCCACATGATCTGTAACTACTATATATGATTGGTAGCCACAATTGGGAATCATGCTATTTGGAACCAAGTGGCTGGGAACCACACGATCGTGAAACACAGCATTCAGAATATACACTTGTTCTTCTGATGATCGTTGTTTTTTGAGTCTACAGTGTACCTAAATAATTCGTTAAGTGTCCCAAATGCTGTCCAATAATTGCCACACCAATTAGCTACTGTAGATTACATGTAGTTCAACATAAATGTTTAGTTAGACGGCTGCACCCGAATTGACGGTTTGCCTGTGCTGGTAAAGCTGTTCCAAGGGTAACTGGGCTTTACATTGCTTTGTTTTTAGTTACCTGGATGATATACAGATCACAATATTCTTGAATGATACTGGATGAATGATCGGGCAAGGTATACGTCATGCATTTTTATCCCTGAATCTAGTTGTATCACATACCTTATTGTGCATGATTGTAGTTAAAGTATAAAAGATGAACCCTCGTTCATTATTGCGATGGAAAGGATCTGAAAGGTAGTGGCGTTTCTGAACCTCAATCAGGAGCTAGTCATTGTTGCTGACATGCCAATATATACAGTAGCCAAGCAGGTCCTAAAATCTAATGATGGACAAGTTCGTCATAATGTCTGGAGGCTTGCATATTGAGATTGGAGTCGCCTCTCTTTCTCTAGCGACTAATGGTGGAGTAATTGATACCGCAGTGTTGAATTCACTATTTATTTGTTGTGATCAAACCTGGTGACATGAACAGTATGCGAGTTAGTATCATTACAAACTTGACATGTTATTGATCTTAAATTTATGTACCAGACAATAAATAACACAATGATTTATTAGTATTTTCAAACTCCTCTAGATTACCATTGTTATTACATAACTATGCACAACATTATACACTGAAATCCATTAGCACTATTCCAGGAGAGCGGTTGGACAGAAGCCCTCATGTAATCAGATAGAGCATATATGGGACTGTTGATTAATTTTTAACAATGTTGAGCATCGATTTGATGCACCAAACACACCCGATAATAGCAAGCAGTTTGTCTAAGCTAGACTCCAACACCGTCATCATTAATGAACAGTCTGCCCCCACAGAGTACAAAGATGTTTGTAGAGTACGCAATGCTTGATGTCCTTCCTACAATACTAGCAACTAGCATATTTCACCAAGTACAAGCACACAAAACATGTTTAATGTCTAGCGACCATCTAGTCTGAAAGCTGAAACTAGACTTATACGAGGACAAGGTGCAATGTGACAAGACAAAATTCCCTTAAACTGGGAAACTTCCGTAGAGAAAATGACAAAAGTCGAGCTGTTAAAATTTCTGGCTGATAATATTACACATATGGCCACACCGAATATAGCCATTGTGACCAAGGAAGGAGATACTGTTAGCAACTGTACTATCAGTCTGGCTGAGGTGTATCATGCAGTCATGGAGCTGATATATGGATCTGTGTGCATGCCGGGCATGCAACATAAGCAGGTTGAAAAATTCATCTTGGTCAAAGCCTGCGACATATGCTGTCATCATTGCAGTCAGGATTCTGTGGGAACTTCAGGAACTAGGTCGGCTGCAGACCTAGTTCCTGAAGTTCTTATAGAACCCTGGCTGCAATGACGAAAGCATCTGTTTCAGCTTTCAAACTACATTATCAGTAGACATGAAACATAATGTTGGTGTTAGTATTGTAGGAAGGACATTGGGCATTGCATACTCTACAAATGTCTTTGAATTCCGTGGGGGCAAACTGTTCATAAATGATGATGGTGTTGGAGTCTAGCTTGGACAAACTGCATGCTATTATCTGGTGCATATGTTGTGTCAAATCGATGCTCAAAATTGTCAGAAATTAATCTACTGTCCCATGGATGCTATACCTGATTCCATGAGGACTTCTGTCCAACCACTGTCCTGGAATAGAGTGCCGATGGATTTCAGTGTATAATGCTGTGCACAGTTATGTAATAACAACTGTTATCTAAGAGTCTAAAAACACTAATAAATTGTGTTATTCATTGTCTGGTACATGAATTTAAGATCAATAACATTTCAAGTTTATAACGATATTAACTTGCATATATTGTTCATGTTACCAGGTTTGATCACAACAATTACTGTAAATAGTGAAATCAACACTGCAGTATCAATTACTCCACCATTAGTCACTAGAGAGAGAGGCGACTACAATCTCAATATGCAAGCCTCAAGACTTTATGACGAACTTTTCCTCCTGTAGATTTTAGGACCTGCTTGGCTAATGCATATATTGTCAGGTCAGCAACAATGACTCGCTCCTGACTGATGTTCAGACACGCCACTAACTCTTTAATCCATCGCAATCATGGACGAGGGTTCATCCTTTTACCACCTTAACTACAATCATGCACAGTAAGGTATGTGAAACAACTAGGTTGAGGAATAAAAATGTATGATTTACACCTTGCCCTATCATTCATCCAGTATCATTCAAGTCTATTACGATATGTACAACATCCAGGTAACTAAATACAAAGCAATGTAAAGCCCAGTTACCCTTGGAATAGCTTTCCCGCACAGGCAAACCGTCCCTTCAAGTGCATCTGTCTAATTAAACATTTATGTTACACTACATGTAATCGTCGTCGGCGCCCACTCGTGTCCGAGTATTGGGTTCTGTCGTTAGCCATCAGCCTCCTATCTGTGGGGTGGGTGCTTATGCCTGATGTGGCTGTTAAGTCCTAGTCTGTGGTGGAAGAGTCGCGGACAGTGTTCACAAGGGAGGGTAGGTGGTGGGCGGGGCTGTTCTAATCGCTCTCTCCTCCTTCTCCTCCTAGCCTCCTCATTTTGTCTCCTCCTCTCCTCGAAGTCCACGGTGCCATGGTGTACTGTACTCCTCACTACATGTAATATACAGTAGCTAATTGATGTGGCAATTTTTGGACAGCATTCGAGACACTAAACTAATTATTTAGGTACACTAAATAATTATTCAGCCGAGTTTAACAGCAGGAGTGCCACCCAGAATCCACTGGTTGTGTCTTGACATTCTGTTGGTACAAGGAAACCAGTAAGGTAGTCCATGGTCCGTAATTTCTAATCTACATAGTGAAAATTGTATGATTTGACACCAAGGACAGAATCCGAAGTCCTGTACAGGACTTGTCCCTTGCAGAAAAAGAATCTGAAGTCCTGTACAGGACTTGTCCCTTGCAGAAAAAGAATCTGAAGTCCTGTACAGGACTTGTCCCTTGCAGAAAAAGAATCTGAAAAGGACTTGTCCCTTGCAGAAAAATTATCTGAAGTCCTGTACAGGACTTGTCCCTTGCAGAAAAGAGCAAAGGGATGATCTTCTTCCTTGATTTCAGTGGCTGCGATGTCGTTTCAGCATTCCGTGCGAAAGGGAAGAAGCCTGCTTAGCAAACCTGTGTTGTTTGTAATGAGGCATCCAGTGTCTTCGGCAAACTCGGACATTACCCACTGGTAATGGATGAAGACCTGGAGATCTTAGAGAAGTTGCTGATGATGCAATGTTGGACACGTTTCCTATGCATTTTGGAGTCGTACATCTTCAAAACAATTTCTTTTGCTATTAACCCTTTTACCCCCAAAGGACGTACTGGTACGTTTCACAAAACACATCCCTTTACCCCCATGAACGTACCGGTACGTCCTTGCAAAAACTGCTATTTACAATTTTTTTTTTTTTTTTTTTATATTTTTTTGAGAAATTTCAGGCATTTTCCAAGAGAATGAAACCAACCTGACCTCTCTATGACAAAAATTAAGGCTGTTAGAGCAATTTGAAAAATATAAACTGCAAAATGTGCTTGAATAAAAAATAACCAGTGGGGGTTAAGGGATGGAAAGTTCCAAATAGCCTGGTTAAAACAATGAGGGATAGATGGAGATGGTTTGGGCCTGTTCTTTGCACTCCCCCCAGAGAGATTAGTTCACCAAAAGTTCATCTGGGCTCCACAAGGCACTAGAAGAGTTGGAAGACCCAGACCTACATGGCTGAGGACTATGAAGTTCGAAGTAGGAGATGATGAATGAAGAAGTATTGAATTAAAAGCTCAAGGTAGAGACGACCTGCGAAATCTAACCGATGCCCTTTGCGTCAATAGGCGTAGGAGGAGATGATGATGATGACGACGATTAAAAGAAATGAGATTGAATGTATTATCATGCTTCCTTCCCCTCATGAGAACAGATCCTGCTATAAAAAAAGGTTACCTGATCATGAAGCTTGCCTGCATTTGACGTCCAGTCCAGCTCTTAACGGCCACGACTGCTGCATCCTCAAAAGGGAAAAGAAATTAAGAGTAGAAAGCAATCATTCTACCTTTCCTTCTAAGGTCATGTTGAAACCACTTCCTTAGACGAGATGCATTTTTCTTGTGAGAGTTAGGCTGGCTACCTAAGCTGTTCATCAAACCCAAGGACTTTAGGGGTATAGTCCCTCAGGTAGTGGGAGGTAAACAGAATCCTATCTTAAGATAGTAGCTAAAAGAAGCAAGGTTAAGGAAGAGAAGACGATGGATTAACGAACTAAGAATATTTGGTATTATAGATAGACATAAAAAGACCATAAACAGAGGATAGTGGAAGGCCATGTCTGGGTTCTTTGTTCTGCAGTGAATGGACTTAAAGAGTAACAGAATGGATCCCAAGAGACTGCAAAAGAAGCAGGGGAAGGAAGAGAAGACGATGGATTAACGAACTAAGAATATTTGCTATCATAGCTATACATAAAAAGACCAAACCGGAAAACTTTTAATATATGTAATAACTTTTTTTTTTTCTTCTATTCTAAGAACTCTAGGACAGTCAATATTTACGTATTTATAAGCATACTGAGATGTATGAAAGTTTTTTTTTTAGCCACTGACAGGTTCTTCCCGAGTGCTAAGGAAGATCTGATATATCTACCTTGTGAGTCCTTGGCACAATTGGACTTCCAATCCCCTTGTTAGTTGAGAGATAGGCACTAAATGGATAAGAAAAGACCTTCGAGCTCGGTTTTAAAATAGCACCACGGAGCTTGCAGGACAGGGAGGAGATGGAGGACTTGAACCTGGTATTGTGGACAGCTGGAGCTTGGGTCTTGACCATGTACTCAGGAACCAGCTAAGCTAAAGGTGACTTTCCATTCTTAGGAATGACTGGTGAGATACCAAAAGTTCACCAACGCACTTCGTCGAAGCTAATGCTAGCCTAAAGACTGTCTACAAAGTTGGATCTTTTTTGACAATCTTCTCTAAGGCTAAGGAACACACGTAATAGACTTGAGAACTCTGTCACATCCCACTACAGGGCCTGAGTTCTTGGGATGGGCAAAACTACTCAAGGCTCCTCATGAATGAAACAAGACCCACAAGGAGCAGAAGGACTATGTTACTCAAAGGATTGTGCTCAAGGCTGGGAGGTAACCTTAACCAGCTGCGATTAAGGTGCTTCTCTTGGTAGAGAGAGGGATGAGGAAGTCTTATCTGTGCCAGGTGGTCTGGCCAATGGTAATAAATGGTTTAATTTCCCCTTTAGAGCGGTGTAGAAAACTGTCGTAGGTACCAAGACATACTTTGAGCAGTCCCTCGCAAAAAGCCTCTTGCTCAAAGGACATGCAGTATAGTCTCCAACTGTGAAGTGCAAGCGACTTCACGTATTGGTTGTAGCTCTCAAGGTGTGTCCGATAGAAAAGTGTTCCATGGAGATAGTTCTCTTGGAGCGCAGGATCCCACTCACCTGGGACCTACTGCGATCAACACTCCGTTGACCAGCCAGCAATTCAGCCTGAAAGGAAGGCGATGTGTAGGACAACATCCTTGGACACTTCAATCTAGGAGTTGCCTAGTTTAGCAATGTGACGAACAGGTCAGTTGCCAGAGAGCAAGAAGCGAGGATGAAAAGACCACTCAGAACGTACAACCTGTCAGGCGACTAATTGTGTCAGCTAGTACATTCCTGTGCCTGGAATGAATCTTGTTGAAAGCTATACATTATGATACACTGACCTAATGTGCACCTGCTTTGTCAGTCAGCAAAGACTGTACGAGACAGCCCCTTCTTGCTTGTCGATGTAAGGTACGACAGTTTTGTTGTCGCTCGTGAATACTACTAAATGCCTATCAAACTCTGTTGAAAATCTTGAAGTGCCTGGAACACTGCTCGCACTTCAAACAGGTCGATACGTGGGAGCTTTTCTCGGGGTACTACACCCCTGAAGTGATTTGGTCTGTTAGGTGTGCTCCCCATCCCTCCTTGGATGCATTTGAGACCTGAAGCATTTCTGGAGGTGAGGAGGTTATTGTTATTGTTAGGTTTTTGTTGTTCAGCTAATGGGCAATATAGTCCCAACTTTCAAGCTCCACTGGAACCAGATGAGACGGGAGATTGCTGGCTGCCGACTGGTAATGCTTCGGACACCATTGAAGGGATCGCTGGTTGAGACTCCAGTGTCCAACGAATCTCTCCTAGGAATGGTGTCCTCAAAGACATAACACAGCCAAACTTGGAGTTCTCGCTTGAACAAGAAAGGTTGCCCACCTTTGCTGAGCCTACTAATGGGATCTTTAGAAGCTAAGTACTGTATCCCAGTAGAGTTGGCCTAAGCTGATAAGAGAGTGAACAATCGAGTGAATACTTTGAGAAATGTGAACAGTCCAAAGCACAGAGGTATTTACTGTAGGACACAACGATGGGCCCGATATTTGGGAATACATTTCCTTCAGAACCACCAAGAGCTTCCTCTCTAATGACAGGCTGTACAGTACTTGGAATCCTCTCAGTGGAAAACACACATCGATGAACAAACTTGTTTCGTGATGGTACGTTGATTACTAGTCTTCAGCCCTTGATTGATTTCTGCACCAGGAAGAGCCGACTTTAGGACTCCGAAAAACTATTGAATGACTCCAAGCGCATTCTTCCAGTCTATCGCTTCAACTTCTACCGTCAAGGACAGAGCTTCCAGCGATTTTGGGGGTTAACGTTGCAAGGCCATCATAGGGCAAGTAGGGGGAGGTCAAAGGTCCTCGAACGGTAAAGGGGTATCCGTCCCGAAGGCCTTGTGTAATCCACTGCTCTGCTTCATGTGTCTGCCACGTCATACAATGAAGTTCGGCGTTCCTGTCTTCCCTTCTTGCCTCCTACATTGGCCAGGTTAGACACAAATAGGTGGAGCACTTTCTGCCCCTTTCTTAGAGGAAGAGAAAGACGCAACTAGTGTCCATGTCAAGCTTTGGAGGCTGCAGGACCTTTCTTTTAAAGTAGATTCTGATAGTATAGCACTCCAAATACCTAGCTGGGGCTGCCTTTGAAGGTCCTGGATCCTTGACTGTAATTGTGGATGAGCCAGGCATGGCTAGCTTTCCTCCACTTCTCACTGGTGTTTCTATATCTCTTTAAGGAAAAGGACATTGTCCGACTTGTCTGGAGAATCGGTAACCAACAACATCCCTCGTCTTCAGGCACCAATTGGCCCATTAGTTACCCAACTGGTGCTAAGAAGTTCACCCCCTCTGCACTGGATGGAACCAAGCTACTGTACTGTGCCAACATAGGACTAAGGGTTTGTGAATTTACTCTTGCCATCTGAGCAGTTCCAACAATGCCACCTCTAGTGAGGTCTTTGATCCTTGAGGGGTGGTAGAGTGCCAATCAGTGACCGTAGACCACAATGTCATAGAACCCACGGTAACCTCTCCAAGTTCATTGGATTGAATTGAATATGGGATTTAGGCATTAAGCCAAGCACTGGGGCATCAAAGGCCATTCAGCGCTATATAACGAAAATCATTCAATCATATCTGTACACTCACACCATTTAGTATCATTTTAACCTTTAATACAAATCGTAACACTTTCATACAATAAAATCTAGATGTGAAATAAATAGGGATTAAAAGGGTAAAATAAATAAATAAATTAATAAAATCAATTATAGCTCGTAATATAACCCAATACTTTGTATAAATTTTCTCAAGTTCAGGGTATTACAGTTTTCCCCCAGTATATCTCTTAACGGTTTGTCCTGGAGTAAATGTGTCCTCCTCTGGAGATTAAAAACAGGACAATCGACTAAAATATGTTTAACATCCATTGTCACTTGACAGGTATTACAAAGAGGGGCCTGTCTCCCTTCCCCACTCTTCATTAAATAATTGTGCGTTGCATGTGTATGGCCAATACGCAGCCTAGTTAAAATAATGGTATCCCTTCTACTTGTAGAATTACAACATGACCATTTATCCACCAATGGGTGGATTTGTTTCAATTTTGTATTGGTGGTCAGTTCAGACCATCGAGCTTGCCACTTATTTTTACAGTAAAGATGAATCTCACTTTTAAGATCTTTGTAAGGAATACTCAAGGGGGATGGATTACTTAGCCCTGAAGCTTCCTTTGCTGCCTTATCAACTTGTTCATTCCCATCCACCCCAACATGGGCAGGGACCCAACAGAAGTGAACACTGATACTCTTCCTAGATTGCAGAAGTACTAACCAGTCCTGCACCTCTTGTACTAGATGATGGCCTGGCATAATTTGTTTTAATGAGAGTAAAACACTATTGGAATCCGTAAAAATTGTATAAAAACTATTTTGGTTGCCATTTTTAAAAATATGTTGGACTGCGAGAATTATTGCGTACAGCTCAGCAGTAAAAATTGAACAAGAGTATGGGAGTTTCCTTCTAATAACAATATCCCCCATCACAGCTGCACTTCCAACTCCTGCAGCCGATTTGGAGCCATCTGTAAAAACATGTTTCCCATGATGTTGAGCAGCCTGATTTAAAAACTCACTTTTCATTACCCTACTAGGTAAGGTATTTTTCCCTCCTGCCGTAAAACATACTTTAACAGGTGGATTACACCAAGGAGGAGACTTGGGATATCCTACCTCTGCTATCTGTGCTGTTAACAAGCCTACTTCTCTAGCATCATTTTTCAGCTGTACTTCCAAAGGCTTAGGCACTCTAGATCTGTTAGGAGCCCGATCTAAAGGCGCCCTAACATATTTATAGTTAGGATTGTTTCTCACAGCAAGGGACCTAGCTAAAAACCTCAAACTCAACTCCTCTCTGCGAATGGAAAGGGGAGGTATGCCAGAATCAACATAGAGACTGTCAATGGGAGATGTTCTGTAAGCACCTGTGCAGATGCGAAGCCCAGCATTGTGAACAATATCAAGTTTTCCAAGTAAAGTCTTTGTAGCTGACCCATATATTTGGCATGCATAGTCTAACTTGCTCAGACACAAAGATGTATAAATTCTAAGCAAAGTTGTTCTATCAGCACCCCAATCAAAATGCGATATCACTTTCAGAATGTTCAGTGACTTCTTAACCCTGATAGATAGGTCATTTATATGGGGACCAAATGTCATTTTCTTGTCGAAAATGACTCCAAGAAACTTGACACTATCCTCATATGGCAAAATACAATCATTTAAGAAAAGGGTGGGGATCTCTTCCCTTTTACGAGTACGAGTAAAGCGAATGGCTTTGGTCTTCTGAGGAGAAAACATGAATCCGCGAGAATTTGCCCATGCGGAAGCAGCATTTACTGCAATTTGAAGATTTTGGCATGCTTGTAGTGCAGATGATCCACTACAATAAATTGCAAAGTCATCGACAAATAGTGATCCTTGTATGCCAGGAGGTATGTGACTAATGAGACTATTAATAGCAACAGCAAACAAGGTCACACTCAATACGCTGCCTTGGGGGACACCTTCTTCTTGCATGTAGGATGAAGATAGTTCTGACCCTACTCTCACTTTAATGGAGCGGTTTGATAAAAATTCTTCAATAAAAGAGAACATATGTCCTCCTATACCCCACGAGGCCAATTGCTTTAAAATACCACCCCTCCAGGTGGTGTCATATGCCTTTTCAAGGTCAAAAAAGACACCCACCACCTGGTTTTGGTTAGAAAAAGCATTTGAAATTTCCCTTGATAACATCAGCAAAGGGTCTAGAGTACTTCGGTTCTTCCTAAAACCAAACTGTCTGTTAGATAAAAGATTTTTTGATTCTAGATACCACACAAGTCTATTGTTGATCATTCTCTCAAATAGTTTGCATATGCAACTGGTCAAGGATATGGGCCTATAACTAGATGGCAGTTCTGGGTCTTTACCAGACTTGTGGCCTGGAATTACAATTGAAGTATGCCAGGAATCAGGAGATGTATGGGAAGCCCATAGACCATTAAAGGTTTCTAATAAAAATTCCTTGGTATCCACTGGAAGATGTGATATCATTTCATACCGGATGCCATCCTCACCTGGGGCAGTTAAAGAAGAGCTGGAGATAGCATTTTGCATCTCCTCCATACTAAAAGGCAGGTTAAAAGCTTCAGTATTTGAAGAAGCAGGAGGAACAACAGATGTTGATGCTCTAATTTGTTGAAATGCTGGGGAATAGTTGTCAGCACTTGATACATGAGCAAAGTGCTTAGCAAGAACCTCTGCTACATCTTTGGGGTCAGATATATATCTATTATTTTCCCTTAATATTGGTAGAGGCTTAGGGACGAATTTACCTTGAAGTTTTCTAATCTTGTCCCATATTTCCTTTGAAGGAGTTTTGGTATTAATATTAGATATATATTTCTTCCAAGATGCTCTCTTTGCTTTTTTAAAAATTCTTTTTTGTTTGGCACAGGCTCTGAGATATGCTATTCTATCTGCTAAATAGTTTGTCCTCAAGTATCTTCTGAAGCAAGTTCGGGTCACTTTTCTTGCGTTGGCACATTCTTTACTCCACCAAGGAACTACAGAGCGATGAAGTAAACCGCATGTTTTAGGTATAAACTTGCTAGCATTATCATCAATAATATTTTCAAGATGTTGATAGGCATGCACTGGAGATGTAAATTCATCATATTCTTTATCAGTGTGTGAACAGTTTTCATAAGCTGCCCAGTCTGCCTCATCTATCTTCCATTTTGGTGGACACTGAGAAGGAAGATTATGGACATAATTTAACATTATTGGCCAATGGTCACTGCCATGTAGGTGTTCATTTACTGACCAAAGGTAGTCCAATCGAATGGATGAGGAACAGATTGACAAATCAATGGCTGATGTAGAGTTGTGGAATACATCATACCTAGTTGGAGAACCATCATTCATTAGTATTACATCATTGTTGTCGATTAATTCTTCAACAAGATTACCCCATCTATCGCACACATTTCCACCCCATAAAGTATGCTTTGCATTAAAATCACCCATTAAAATAAAAGGGGCAGGAAGCTGATTGATCAAGTCTTGGAGGTCAGAAAGTCTAAGCCTTCTTGGATCACCAGCATGATCTAAGAGGAAAAGTTCTAAGGATGGTTCAATATATAGCGAGCATAAAGTAATTTTTTTCCCGATATGAGTTCTAACTGCACATGCCTGTAGTGGTGTATTGAGTGGGATTGTTTCAAATTTTACAGATTTGTGAATAATAAAACCTGTACCACCTTGAGCTCTTGCAGCTTGCAAAGGAGGGGATCTACAAAGATGATAATTGAGTCCAGGATTAAATGGTTTGTCACCGATCTTGGTTTCCTGTAGGCAAATTACCTTCGTGTCTGAGTCCCTGGTTAAAGTTTTTATTTGCTCAATGCTAGTACTTAGACCTCTGCAATTCCACTGGATGATAGACATTATCTTTTGTTATTATTTTTCTTTGTCTCATTTGTCTTTTGGGACTTTTCAGATGAAGCCATGTAAGGCCTGGAGATGGAAGGCTTTACTAGGCCACTACTCTTCTTTTCTTTCTTTCTAGAATCTTTATAAGAGTCAACCTTAGGATCATGAGCAGTAGGGCACTTACCTGACTTAGATGAAGGTGAGGATGATGGGGACCTTTTCCTCTTTGGAAGATCTTGTTTTCCAATCTCCATCAAATCAGGTAGAGATTCTGCCTGAGACAATACATTTAAGGTGGTGGAAGCCACATTGGCTTCCTTGGAGGATTGTGCTAGAACTTCTACAGTTCGAGCACTTAACCCAGAAGGCTGGGCTACTACCTCTAGGGGAGATGCTCCTATCGGTGACAATACTTTTGGTGTGTTGGACACCATATTGACCTCTTTGGAGGTTTGTGCTCTGGCTTTTATAGCCTGAGCACTTGACCCAGATGGCTGGGCTACTACCACTAAGGGAGATGCACCTGACGGGCCAGGTGCTGCCACTGGTCCCCCTGTGGTAGTAAGGGGTAGTGGATTATAATCTTTTGTTGGCATCTTAACCGCGCGAGCAAAATTAAGTTGCCGATTG
The DNA here is from genome assembly GCF_036898095.1 of Palaemon carinicauda. NCBI lineage: Eukaryota > Metazoa > Arthropoda > Malacostraca > Decapoda > Palaemonidae > Palaemon > Palaemon carinicauda. The sequence continues at coordinate 63,184 of NW_027171923.1, forward strand.
AGTAAATGCTTTGCATAACCTACACTTATATGTTCAGCATTTGCTTTCAAGATTGCAGCTTCTTCATTCTTGTATTCTCTACATCTTTTATCATTTGGTTTATGATTATCTTTACAGTTTGCACAGGTTGTATCTCTGTTGCATTGGCCATGTTCTAACAAAGAACAGTTAATACAGATCTTCGTATTATTGCAGTACCGGGAAGGGTGACCGTACTTGAAACAATTAAAGCATTGTAAAGGCCTAGGTTTATATTCTCGAACACGTACTCTTTCATTCTCAATAATTATATGATCTGGTATAACAGGGGTTTCAAATGTTAAAACTACCATGCTTGTTTGAGGGATCTTACTTACTTTCCAAACATTAGCAGGGCACATGTCCAGAATTTCTGGTTCTGAGAATTCATATAGATCTTTATCAAAAACTACTCCTTTACCATAGCTGAAGCTCATATGTGGTTTAATATCCTTAATAGGATCAATTTCTGCAATCTTCATGCCACAAAGCATGTGAGCTTGAGTATCTGATTTTGCATTAATCAAAACAGATTGCTTACCGTATCTACTAATATCCTTACTTTTAATTAATCCAACTTTTTTTTGTATAAATTTACTAATCTTATAATAGTTATAATTATCTATCTTTCCAGATGCAATTATCCATGTTGGGGGCTTGGGGGTTCTTACTTCTGGAAGTCTATGCTCTATTTCTTTTTCCATCCATTCTTCTGGTTTATATACCTCTAGGTGTCTTGGTGCTTTATCACATAAAGCCCCAGAAATCAAACAATTGTCAATTTTTATGCTCTCTAAATTTTTATTTGCTTCTAAAGCAATCTCAAAACTTGAAAATGATACCCAAGCTTCCCAAAAGCCTTTACTACCATTAAGCTCCATTAAAATTTCTTTGATTGCTCCAAATCTACAGAAGGCTTCATGAATTATGTCATAGCTACAACCAATTGGTATGTTTTTTAAGTGGAGAATTTTCAGATTTTTTGTTGGATCTGGTAATGAGCCAGAACCAGAGAGTAAAGTATTACGGTTATTACAAGCATCATTTTCCACCAGTGTCGATAAATTGTCTTTAACAACACTGGTCAGAGAAGTATTGTTGGAGGAATCCTTTTTATTGCCGAGGTTGTCAACAGAGCTTTCCCTATTTAAACAAGCAGAAGTCGTCAACGGTGTCTGGGGTTCGCCATTTGATCCAGGGGTACGGGGAATATTAAGTTTACTCATTAATTATTTTTTCAGGGGGAGGGAAGGGGTCATAATAACAATGAAAAAAAAAACAATGGAAAAAAATATAGTTTAAGGGAGAGAAAAAATTAAGACTGTCTGAAATTCCAAAGAAGACACCGTTAGCCTTTCCTGGAATTAATTTCTCCACCAATGACACCTGTGAAAGCTGCTTACCAAATGTCCACTCCCTACCCTACCACAAAGGGATGGTACCACTATGATTAGAGTGGCTCAAGTGTATGCCAAACCCGCTTGATGGGACTGAGAGCATTTCAAGAATACAATCATCCCCACTCTAATCATAGTGGCAGGCAAACCGGACAGAATGCCGAGAGTCCTATCTCTATAAAATCGCCAACCCCTGGAATCCGAAGGCCAAACTTCCTAAGAGATAGTTCCGCGTGCCAGTATGGGAATACTGACACTCCTAGGTGTCCAAACATTTTCGGGCAGTTGGCAAGACCACCACAGCTCCCACAATTGATTTTGAAATAAAAACCGATCATGGATACAATGTCCCCTCTAAAAAACCTGGACAGTGAAATGGGTAAAAGAGTTTTGACAGCAAGGTTGGAGACAGCTGATAATTATGAAGGAGGAATAAGCAATAAGAGGTAATAGAAAAAGAATGAGAGAAATTTAGAGTCAAACTGAGGAAAAGAAATTCCCCAGTTCGAGAGCCCTCATGCCCGTCACAAGCCTTCAGCACGGGAATGATATGCCGTGCTGAAGCCCAATGACTTCATCAAGGCATTCTCTCGTTAAGAGGGCCAAGTTCATTGGATTTACCAGCGAGTGTAGTAACCTTAATAAACGAACAGTCTTGGGGTTCTCCACACCTGCTGGTGTCAGACCGAAGTGCGAGGTCATTAAGGTGTTAAAAACCAGAGGCTCCTACTGCCTCAAAAGGGGGAAAGTCTCGATAATCATCTTGGTTGATACATCTTTCCTCAAAGAACAAACATGTTTATTTTCTTTTTTTGCCTGACCCTTTCGCTACTACTATACGTGCTCTTGCATATAAATCCACGAAGAAGTTGAAGTGGGGCTAGATTGATAATCTGCTTTCCCTTTGGAAACAGACTTGCTCTTGGCAGTCATGCCCCGAGACTGACATAGTTCCGAATACTTTGGTCCCTGTGGTGCGTGTAGGTGAGCAGGGTATCAGGCAGCATGCAGTCACATAGTGTACATACTAGTCACCAAGAGATAATGGACCTTTTTGCCAATTTCGTGTACCCGGTGGAACTCTTGTTCCCTGGTGCGCATACGAGTTTCCTAGTGAATGAGCTGGGCATGTGAGGAAGGAATAGATGACAGGTGATTTCTTTCCTTACTGTGGGAGCACCTGGAATTGTATCCAGCAACCCGGGAGGTACAAGGGGAATGTTCACAAGGTAATAATCGTGAAACTCGTCTCTCGATGCAAGGGAACGTCTTGTCGCTCTGTAAAAGCGAGGGGACATGATCATTGGCTCCAGAAAAGGGCATGGTCTTTTATTCGGACCGACAGTGTGTGCGCTTGGTCGGGTGGGAGATCAAGGGATGATTGCAGGAGTGTACCAAGATAAAGTACTTAACCTATCTGGGTTGGTTGTAATTACCCCTCACAAGTCTAGCACGTAAACTGGGGAAAGATTGGTTGGTGTCTCTCGCGACTCCTATTGATTGGTGTACTTGGAGTTCTTTGATGCCTTCTTAGAAAAAGCAGCGTTTTAAGAATCTGGGGCAAAGGAGGAAGAAAATTTGAAGAGGAGAACTCACAATCATCTCGTCAGCCTTCTTTGGAGTCAAAATTTTTTTCCAGTCAATGCTCCCATGGAAGAACTAGCCAATTAGCAAAGACCACACCCTTCAACGCTTCCATAGCCATAGCAGGACTCGGCAAGGCACCCGAGGGATAGTCTCGGCTTCCTAAGGTTCAGGTTGTCATCATACAGTATAGCCATACTTAAGGTGATGACCGCAAATAGTCGTGCTTCTGTAAGTCACAAGGGTGATTAGTGTTAATGGCAGGTTTCCACATTAATGCGACTCACTTCCTGTGACTTTAATTTGAAACAACTGCATAGCCTCGTTGGAGATCAATGCAGATTACGTCTTGGGCTCTGAGAGAGGCACTATGGAAGCCCAGGTGAGTAGGAGGGTCGCATCAGTGAGCGTCGAAGGAACTCGGCGTGAGCCGGCCTAGAGCCGCCGCTGGTGCAGATCTTGGTGGGAGGCCCTTTGCGTCAATAGGCGTACCTTTCATTGTACCTTTCATTTAAATTATCTAGGTTTACCAGACACATGACATGTTACATTCTATGTTTATTCTGGAAAGAGAAGGGGAAAAAAATTAGAATACAGTATTTAAAATTGAGAGGCAGCAACAGCATGTGCGTACCGCTCACATCTTTAGTAAAAAGTGCTTGTATTACTACTAAAGTTTAACTGTAGTTCCAACTTTGCTAAAGTCATATACCCATTTAAAAATAATAGTTTGTATTCATATGTGAACAAATATAAAAATAGATTTTTGACCACAGCATATCACTTTTGTGTAATGACCTGTTCATTTTCCATTATCCCTTCTATACCAAATAACACTACAGAGTGTGTACCTTAAAAACTAACTGTTATTGGACAATGTAAATTTATGATCAATAAAATAGTTACATGTACTTTAATTAATCTGATTTAGCATGAGCCTAACTTATAAATGAAAGAATCGTATACCCAGGACTAGGTGTATTTGTAAATTAATTTACACTTAAAACAATAAATATATTTGTCCGTTGAAAATTTCACTGTAAGAAAAGATAGTAAAAATTTCAAAATACATAAAAATTTGAGAAATGAGTTAACTTAGCTATACTGTACAACAATTACGTGAAAAATAAAGGAATATAAAATTAAATCGGAGATCACAGTACATTTCCATCAAAATGGAAATCTTATTTAAAGTTGCCCTCTGCTGAAATCGGAACTAGACTTCCGCTGCTTCAAATTAGAAGACTAATCTTCGGTGAAACTTGTTCTAGCGTGCAGCAGTTGCGATTTGCGAGATGGCCCAGGTTTCGAATCTTCTTGTTTGATTTTCTGAAATGATTACGGTGATTATTATAAGAACTACATTTTTTCAATAAATTTAAATTACTATAATGAACATCAAATCTCTATCTTTTATTACAGTGTCCATTAATAATTTACTGTATAATCTTTAACCCTTTTACCCCCAATGGACGTACTGGTACGTTTAACAAAACTCATCCCTTTACCCCCATGGACATACCGGTACGTCCTTGCAAAAAACTGGTTTTTAAATTTTTTTTGCACATTTTTGATAACTTTATGAGAAACTTCAGGCATTTTCCAAAATAATGAGACCAACATGACTTCTCTAAGACAAAAATTAAGGCTGTTAGAGCTATTTAAAAAATATATATAGCAAAATGTGCTTTAAAAAAATAAAGAAAAAAAAATGCCTGGGGGTTAAGGGTTGGAAAGTTCCAAATAGCATTGGTGGTAAAAAGGTTAAGAATTATGTACAAAATACAAAATTATGAAACAGGATTTTATAAACACTGATATTGTACAGTACATATGATTTTGCATGATTTCTTAAAATGCAAGACTTTTGAGTTTTTATGTTTATAAACTCCTATTTCACATATTCAATTGTCTTTATATAGAGTACTTCTCAATGATGTCCCAACTACAATTATTATTATCATTACTTGCTAAGCTACAACCCTAGTTGGAAAAGCAGGATGCTATAAGCCCAAGGGCTCCAACAGGGAAAATAGCCCACTGAGGAAAGGAAACAAGGAAAAATAAAATATTTTAAGAATAGTAACAGCATTAAAATAAATATTTCCTTTATAAACTTGGAAAACTTTAAACAAAACTAGAGGAATAGAAATAAGATAGAATGGTGTACCCTCAAGCAAGAGAACTCTAACTCTGATGAAGGGGGCAATGCCTGTATACTCTCAATAGTACACAACCTGGTGAATGCTAAAGGACCTTCAAAAATAGGATTAGCATTAATGATTAATGTTCATTGTTCATTACTTCTCTTGCAGTTTAATTATTTCCTTTACTCACTGGGCTATTTTTCCCTGTTGGAGTCCTTAAAAGCTTACAGCATCCTGCTTTTCCAACTGGGGTTGTAGCTTAACTAGTAATAATAATAGTAATATTATTATTATTATTATTATTATTAATAATGATAATACAGCTTAATTTTAATATTCTTTCATAAGCACATTAATCTGCAAGGTTATGAGACAGATGTAAACTTCCTGGCAAGCATTCGATGATACTTATAAAAACAATCTTGTGCTCAAAGCCAAGAAAATTATTGTCTAGTAATAAATATAGTAAGAAAGGACTTTGCTCAAGGTTCGTATGGGTGGATGCACTATTGCTGTTATAGCAAAGACAATGTACAGTAATACACATGACATCTGCTTATGGCTTGACTCTTGATAAAAGCTTTGAAGGTGTATTAAACAGCGGATCTCTTTAAAGGAGCAGAGTATATCTGCCACCCTCTTGATCACTGATAGGAAAGTTCATAGTTGTGCTGGCGTATGGTACTGTGATCATTAACCTTGGTATAAGAGCTAACTTTTCTTATAGATATTCCTTTCAGTACTGTCGCTTATGCTGTGACCTTACCCCATAATCCTGTCTTGCCGTCGCTATTATCGGCAACTGTAGGAGTCTCGTCACAGCTAAGGTAAAAAAACATGAGACAGACATGAGTTGGTTCCTCAGCATATCTCTGGTCCTCTCTGGTACTGTCTCCAACTGCAGTTTCTGTGATCTTAAGGCATAGGTCCAGCTGCCCTGTTGATCTCTTTATAAGTTAGGCTTGCGGAGGTCTTAGTGCATAAATCTATAACAAGTCCCACGACAGTGTAACTTTTACTTGATAGTCGATTCTCTTGAAGAGGAAGTTCTGGAGGACTGCCCTTAAATCTATCGCCAGATAGCTCCGTCTGGCACAATGTTGCTAACTCCGGCTGTTAAGGTGGTATTGAAAGCAATTGGGAACACAGCTGCTGAATAAAGGAGCAGGTGTGATGTAACCAAGATCCACGACATGAACACTGCTCATAGTAAAACTTGAACAATTTGGAAGAAGTTTGGTCTTAGAAGAACCCTCCGAAAAGCAAAACAGGTAAGCAGGAAAACCAAATTGATCCAGTGCCTAAAATCTCAAAAGCTTGTCTAGAATCTTCCAGTAGACTGAAAGAATGAGAGACTTCACCACGACTGTGATCCTAGGGACAAACTAGTGCGTTCCTTCCAGGCTGTTTGGTCTACTTGAATAGAATGATAAACTGAAAGTCATTGCAAGCAATTTAAACAAAAACATACTCCACTGACATTAAAATGTATTGTAGATGCATCTGTTGCAAGGCCTTCCTTCTCACATGCGTCATGCTACTCTGTCAACTCTTCCTAAAACAAACCTTGTTACTATCTTGATATCATCTATTTCTAGCCATAATGATATTCACGATTAAATAACAGTGCTGGATCCTGCAACACTAAAATTGCTAATTTCCTAAATAAATATTTCAAAATAGGAATATTTAAATAGAGAAAGCATTTCTTTACAGCCAAATGAACAGAGGAGTGGAAATGTGTACCTTTAGAGTGCAGAGAGACCAGGAAACTTCCTTTCCTGATTTTGCAAGTTTGGAGATAACGGGAAACTACCTAATCCGGTTTTACAAATGGGTAACTTCCTTTCCTGATTTCACAAGCACAGAGTTAAAAGGAAACTGCCTAATCTGGTTTCACAAGTGCAGAGATAACGGGAAACTTCCTTTCCTGATTTTACAAGTGGGGAGATAACGGTAAACTACCTAATCTGATTTGATGACAAACTTAGTCACTGATTTTATCTTGTATGGAATTTTCTGCCAATACTTACAACATGCCGAGGCTGACGACTGGCCGCCACCTGTACCGTAAACAAGACAACTGTGGATCCCAAGCAAATTGACTTGTACACCATGTGATCAATGGAAACAATTAAAGTCCCTTGACTTGCTGACCCAAGGTTCAGGAGTACTGTAATTGTAATACTTAATGTAGGCTAAAGTCTTCTTTAGCCTTCTTTAACAAACCTCTTCAGCAAGAGAACCCTTAGCACGTTGCTATGAGATGGCACAACACAATCTCATCTTGCCAGTACTATTCATCTTCCCCGCAGGAGTGTGCATACTGTATGTGTCCTTACTCTCGATAAGATCTTGTCCTGATAAAGGAAAGTTAGAGGCGGAGTCACTTTCCATTGGGACTGCTGCTACGTCTTACACCTAACATCAAGCCTCCTGTCGTCTTAAATTGGATCCTTGAAAGTTCAAGGCAGTTTGTTCTAGTTCGTGCACACAAAAGAAGGGTATTGGTCTCTCACAGTTGCGACCAGTCATCCAATCTGGGAACTACTGGCAAAACCTCGCGTATGATGAAAAAAATCAATATGATTTGCCATCAAAATTCTTTTTAAGGGAAAAGAAGTAATGAAGGAAAAGGGCCATTTAAATCATTCCTAGCAAAACTGTGTACCAAACCAAATGTTTACGAAGTGAAATCTTGTTACTAACATGTCAAGACATATACACTAAAAGGCTCTTGGCTGGCCTTTTACAAAGATTATTACTAATACATCGGATATATTGCAATTACTTCCACTTACTAAAGGAAGTACAGGGTACCTTGGTGGTCGCCCGCTAGATCCTAGAGACAAAGGTGTGGCACAGCCAGCACACAATGTCTCTTTTGATTTGTTATAGTCTTTGGAATTTATGCAGAACGAACGTGGGCTATATATAATTATTGTGGTGGGTTTGTTAAGAAACAAATGAAAAGCTTTCACATTTTTCACATTTGATATAAAGATGCAACTATGAAAACTAAACTGAAATCGTAAAATAGAGATATTGTATCGATAGTTTATATACTGTAATAAGATAAAGAAATACTTAAATACTTTATTATAACAATATTATATGAATTTTATACAATTAGCAAAATGACATTTGCAATCAATCTGATATTTATTTCATAAAAAAACAGGACTAATTTTTGACTTTAGTAGCTGGAACCTACTATGTTTTAAAGTTTATTTAAGTATTGTAGGGCATTGACTAAGAAACAAATGAAGACCTTTCACTTATCTGAGATAAAGATGCAACTATGAAGAACTAAATTGTATGATTTAAATAATCAACACTATCAATCCAACTATTTTTTTGAATAAAAATAAGTCATTCACCTTTTCAGTAAAGACGTGGGCGAGCTGTTCACTTCTCGACTGCCAGATCATCTGCTGCCGTTGGAACACGTCGGGATATCTGGAATCAAGGGCGTTATGTAGACAAGATTGCCTGGAATTTAAAGACTGCAAAGATCCTAATGAAGAACATTGTCTGACTGGATGGAATTTAAACATTTCTAAATATCATACTGAAGAACATGGTTGAAGATGAATAATTTCTGTGCAACATAAATATATTCTGATAAATTATGCAAATATTTTTACACTTGAATAATCTATTATCCAACACTAACGACATATAATTTTAATTAGCTGTTGATCAAGAATCAAATTAAATTTTTCAAAATATGTTTAGCATATAAAGAACAAAAACTTTTTTGTTGATCAAGAATCAAATTAAATTTTTCAAAACATGTTTAGCATATATAGAACAAAAACTTTTTTTTCATTTCTTATATGTAAATTACCATAATTTTATTAGTTAAGCATTACTCATATAAAGTATTAAAACAATTTCTTTTACATTTCTATATGTAAGTGATTTAAATGTTATTAATCATTTTAATTTATAATAATATAATAGAAACTCACTCCATCAAATAAAGTTTTTAACCCTTTTACCCCAAAAGGACGTACTGGTACATTTCACAAAACTCATCCCTTTACCCCCATGGACGTACCGGTACGTCCTTGTAAAAAAAATGCAATAAATTTTGTTTTTTTTCATATTTTTTGAAAATATTTTGAGAAAATTCAGGCATTTCCAAGAGAATGAGACCAACCTGACCTCTCTATGACAAAAATTAAGGCTGTTAGAGCTATTTAAAAAATATACGTACTGCAAAATGTGCTGGGAAAAAAATAACCCCCTGGGGGTTAAGGGTTGGAAATTTCCAAATAGCCTGGGGGTAAAAGGGTTAAGATACAAAACCAGTAATTTCCTTACACTTCACCATGCATTTATGAAACCGCATGAAATATTAACTACGACATAATAGCATTTCTTCGATGAGTGGAGTACGGCACTCACTTAGTCTTGTTTCGAGATTGTGTACAGTAATTTTTGATAATAAAATGTGAATAGAAAAGGCTATCTCTTTCATAATTACAAAACTCCCTAATATTATCTAAGCAATAGATTTTTTGTGTAAACTAGAAAAGGATGTTTAATAAATATTAACCCTTTTACCCCCAGGCTATTTGGAAATTTCCAACCCTTAACCCCCCGGGGGTTATTTTTTTGCCCAGCACATTTTGCAGTACGTATATTTTTTTTAAATTGCTCTAACAGCCTTAATTTTTGTCATAGAGAGGTCAGGTTGGTCTCATTCTCTTGGAAAATGCCTGAATTTTATAGCATTTTTTTGCAAGGACGTACCGGTACGTCCATGGGGGTAAAGGGATGGCTTTTGTGAAACGTACCAGTACGTCCTTTGGGGGTAAAAGGGTTAAAGGCAAATCAGAGGAGAGACGAAGGACTGAACTATAATCATTACTACTCGCCAAGCTACAACCCTTGTTGGAAATGCAGGATGCTACAAGGGTAAGTGCTCCAGAAGAGAAAACTAGTCTAGTAAGGAAAGGACATAGAGAAATACCTAATAAACTATACGCATATAATAAAAAAAATATACAATACATACAGATCAGTAAGAACATTAAAATAATGTCATGTATAAACTATGAAATAAGACTTATGTCAACCAGTTCAACAGAAAAACCTTTGAAACTACAGTAGTTTGAACTTTAGAAGTTCCACATTCAACACAGATTTGGAATATCATTTCACAATCTCGTCACAGCTGGAATAAAAACTTCCAGTATGCAGTGTAGTATTGAGCCTCAAGCTGTAGAAGATTTAGACTATTGGAATTAACTTCATACCTAATATTACGAATTGGGAAAACATTTGAGCAATATCCATATAGAAATAACTGAATGATTGTGCAGAGATTAATATCCAAATGAAGAATAAGGAATTTATTAGACAATTTTCTATCCAAGAAATTGAGAAATCAGCCTTGTTTAAAAAAAATGAAAGAGGATAAACTTCATAAACTATAAAAGATAAATCCATTTATCTATTTACCAAGGCACTTCCCCCAATTTTGGGGAGTAGCCGACATCAAACAAATGAACAAAAGGGGACCTTTCCTCTCTACGCTCCTCCCAGCCTGACGAGGGATTCAGCCAAGTTTGGCTGGTACTGCTAGGGTGGCCGCAGCCTAGACAAAGATAAGGTAACTAAGAAAGTAAATTAATCTTCTGCTTTGTTTGCATCTTTTCCAGTGGGGTCGATGTTGGCCAGCATTCTCCATCTACCTCTGTCCCACACTTCATCACCGGTTAATCCCTTTGGTCGAAGGTCATCCTTGATACAGTTCATCTACCTTCGCTTTGGTCTCCCTCTCCTTCTCGTTCCCTGTACCTCCATTTCCCTCACTCTCCTCCCAATATACTGTTCATCTCTTCTCATGACATGACCATACCACCTCAGTCTACTTCCTTGGATCTTATCTGATACTGTAGTTCTCCAACTCCTGTGGTACCCCTAATTACCTTATTCCGTTTCTTATTTATTTTACTTTCTTCCCTAACTAAGAAACTAAAATAAATAACTGATAAACTATGACACACATCACAAACACTTACTTCTTTACAAAAGCTGAGCTGGACAATATGCCGAAACGCCCCACAGAATTTCCTTAATGTCTCGTTACCAGGTAGTCTTAATGTCTCAGTCACTTCGGATCGCCGCAAGACCGTATTCTTCGTGAACATTTATAACTGTAAAGAAAAGTCAATATTAATTACAATATATCAAACATGAAAAATATCTAAACTATGAAATACTAAACCCTTTGTAACTTATTATGTATTTATATTCCAATCTCTTCAGTTCTTTACATATTCCTGCTCTGTCCTCATACACCTGACAACACTGAGATTACCAAACAATTCTTCATCCAAGAGGTTACTGCACTGTAATTGTTCAGTGGCTACTTTCCTCTTGGTAAGGGTAGAAGAGACTCTTCAGGTATGGTAAGCAGCTCTTCTAGGAGAAGGACACTACAAAATCAAACCATTGTTCTCAAGTCCAGGGTAGTGCCATAGCCTCTGTATCATGATCTTCCACTGTCTTGGGTTAGAGTTCTCTTGCTTGAGGGTACACTCGGGCACACTGTTCTATCTAATTTCTCTTCTTGTTTTGTTAAATTTTTAGAGTTTACATAGGAAATCACAAATTTTTAAGTAATTTGTATTTTTCCTAACATACTTACCTAGAACTACCTTCTTAGGAGTTACTGGTAACTATCCTATCCGACCAGCTTTTTGTGTAGTTTACCCTATTCCCGTTTTCTATGGGGCTAACCTCAGGCCGAGTGAAACGCGCCCTGAGGCGACCCGGGGTCGCAGAGCGTGCAAGCTCAGGTTGTCTCTTCAGTAAGTTTCTGGTCGCGACGTGATCATCATCTCGCCGCGCTCTCTCTTACCCTGTGCGACCCCCTGTGTCCCCCGACCCTTTGTGTCTACCACACGCTACCCACGTGTTCATTTCCTTACCCTTTCCTTTGTATCCCTGTGTCTCTTGGTGACTTAGTGTTGTGTTATGGAGCAGCCTCGTCGTTGCCCTGGGCCTGTGGCCGGGAAATCTTGTAAACTTCATAAACTATAAAATATAAATCTATTCTATCTATTTACCAAGGCACTTACTTCCCCCAATTTTGGGGGGGTAGCCGACATCAAACAAATGAACAAAAGGGGACCTTTCCTCTCTATGTTCATCCCAGCCTGACAAGGGACTCAACCGAGTTTGGCTCGTACTGCTAGGGTGCCACAGCTCACCCTCCCATGTTATCCACCACACATGAAGCTTCATAACGCTGAATCCCCTACTGCTGCTACCTCCGCGGTCATCCAAGGCGACCCGAGGAAGCAGCAGGGCCTACTGGAACTTTAACATATATCTTTAAAACATGGTTCAAGAGATAATCACTTGAAATATTGGAAATGTTTTAATAACTAACCATAATATATAAAGAATCTTTTTTATAAGAAAAGGCCTTCAGACCTAGCATCACGCACGCCCTTACCTTAGTTTCTACCGAAAAACTTTTAATTCCACAGAACATTGTAGAAATTATGATTTGATACAACCAAGCTTCTAAAGGATGAGCACAAAGAAACCTTTGCAATTGAATGTAGGAATTGATTTGCAGTCTTACAGACTTTAACAGATAATCAATTAAGAATGGTGTGATATTAAGAACATATATCAGTCAGTTGATAGTGAATTTTTGGGACACACAGTTACAAGGAGAAAGCCATGGAAATCAAATGATACTTCAGATACTATAAAAAAAGGTGACAAAGACTGAAATTGATTGTTGGAAGTTTTCGAGGAAGTAATGAAAATTACAAGGCAGGGAATGATAAGTATTCCAGTATTGATAGTGAAGTCCAAAGAAAACCCAGGAATGACTGGAGAGAATATTTAGACAGGAAAGTAGGTGAGGCTGATAAAGCTATGAATTCAGGGAGTGGCTATGGTATAAGAATTGCTCATAGAATTAAAAACGAAATCTCTAGGGGAGCAAAGAAGAAGAAGCATATACCCATCAAAAAGAGAGATGGATCTTGTTATAACAACAGAAGATAAAGAAAGACAATGTTGGATGGAACACTTTAGTAAGGTTATGAATAGGAGATACGAAGGGAATGATTTGATTGATATACCTGAAGCTGAGAAAGACATTGATGTGCCCATGAATGAATTTAGTGTGTTTAAAGTCTATGTTATCCTAAAAAAAACTATAGAGATGGAAAGCCTCTGGATATGATAGAATAACTGCAGAGATGATACTGGCCGAAAATGAAGTGACTCCCAGACTACTTACAGGATTATTAATAGGCAAAACCTGATGAATGGGAGTTTGGAGTGCTGGTGAAAATGGCAAAAAAAAAAAAAAAAAGGAGACCTGACTGATTGGAATAATCACAGAGGCATAACACTTGCGTCAGTTATTATGAAAATAATGAGACTGGAGAGGAAAATTGATGAAAAGCTGAGAGATGAACAGGCAAGATTTAGAAAAGGTAGAAGTTGCACTGACCAAAGTTTCGTTTTGACACATGTTATACAGCAATGCGTAGAATTTAGAAATCAACTTTTGATGGCATTTGTGGACTATGAAAAAGCCTTTGATAGTGTGCACCAGCCAATTTTGTGGAGAGCCCAGTGTTATTATGGAATTCCTCTTAAATATGTCTGTTCATGAGCATAGCAAATGCAAAGTTTATGTTAATGGAGTTCTATCAAATGAATTTCCAGTGAACAGCGGAGTACTCCAAGGGAATGTGTTGTCACCTATGACGTTTATCCTCATGAAATTTTGTAATGTATAGAACAGTCGGAGATGGTGGAGAAGGATTGGACTCGATTGGTCATAGGATGCTAATGAACACCACAGGATTTGCAATGCTTGCTTACCTGAATGCATGAAATATCACATGAGGCTGGGCTTAAGAAAAATAGATGAAAGACAGAAATGATGAGAACAGAGTATACAATGGATGATGAAATATCATTGGAATGAGAAAGGATTAATGAGGTAGAATCATATAAATATTTAGGAACTATGATCTCCAATACAGGGTCTTTAGAATTAAAGTTTAATGAAAGATTGAAAAAAGCCAATCAGACAATGGCAAGGTTAAGTAAAATTTGTGAATCAAATCGCCTGGAATTACATATAAAAATCAGACTACAGTATATACCAGTTCAGTGAGATCAGTGTCCTGAGTCATGGTATGACAATGAAACAATCTCCAATAGATTTAGTAAATTTGAGATCAAAGCCCTCAGAAAGATATTGGGAGTTAAATGGCAGGACGGGATTAGAAATGAAACTATAAGAAATTATTCGAGTGCCACGTGAAAGAGATCATTATGAGGGGTAGATGGAGATGGTTTGGGCACGCTCTTTGCACTCCCCAAGAGAGATTAGTTCACCAAACGTTCAGTTGGACTCCACAAGGCACTAGAAGAGTTAGAAGACCCATGCCTAGATGGCTAAGGACTATGAAGCGTGAAGTAGGAGATGATGAATGGAGAAGTATTCAATTAACCCTTTTACCCACAAAGGACGTACTGGTACGTTTCACAAAACCCATCCCTTTACCCCCATGGACGTACCGGTACGTCCTTGCAAAAAAATGCTATAAAATTTTTTTTTTTCATATTTTTGATAATTTTTTAAAAATATTCAGGCATTTTCCAAGAGAATGAGACCAACCTGACCTCTCTATGACAAAAATTAAGGCTGTTAGAGCAATTAAAAAAAAATATACTGCAAAATGTGCTGGGAAAAAAATAACCCCTTGGGGGTTAAGGGTTGGAAATTTCCAAAGAGCCTGGGGGTAAAAGGGTTAAAAGCCCAAGATAGAGACGACTGGCGAAATCTACCCGAGGGCCTATGCGTCAATAGGCGTAGGAGGAAATGATGATGATGATGAAATATTCTGTGGATATGACATTGTTGATTGTATATGTACACAGCTTGTCTTGAGAGGTCCAAAACATTATTCAACATCTGATACCAGACTACAATCTACAGATTTCTGGCCCTTACGGAGATCATATCATTCCAAACTGGTTTTAAACCTGCTTTTCCTCTATGGAGGCATTAAGATCATAATCAATACCAGCCTTTTTATGAGTTTTCCCACTCTTCTTAACTAGGTCTGGGTCTCTCTCTAAACCTTTTTTCCATGTTTTACCGAGACCTTCTATAGGCCTTCATTCTTAACTAAAAACTAAACTGTTTGAAATTTTTCTACCTTGATACACTATGAGCTAAAAAATATTAACAATACTACTTACAGAAGATTAACAATCATACCATTGCTAAATATGTGAAGAATATTTCCCCCCGAGACTAAACTAGAATTGCTCGAGTGTACCCTCAACCAGTTTTTTTCAAATTAAAGCTTTGGCTCGCACCTCCCAGCACTTACCGAATCGTCATTTGCCGAATATGGAAACAACAAATGTGATACACAATAAAGATGGTCTTTATCAGAAAAATAAACTTTTTATATATTACCATTGATCATAACCATCTTCACATGGTTGTGAAGATCAAGGGATATCGACCCGGACTTTGACATTAGATGAGTTGGGAGCCCAGGAGTAAGCATCTTCACCTCTTCCGTTGGCGGCACTAACTGGTTGAGATAGTCCTTCGACGACAGGCTGAACTGGTCCACCAGTTCGTCTTCGTACATGCAATACAGTTTGCGAGACTCGAACTCGCTCTTGTCGCTGCCGTACCTGGAAAGTAGAATATTCAATGAAGATTACCTTCAGAGAACATAGCTAATAAAGGATTGCACGACGGAGAAATCAGACGTTGTAATTAGAAGTTGTAGAGTGGATAAAGATAAGAAAAGGTACAGTAAGGTAAATGAAAATACAAGTTCATTTAAAATTTACATTTTTAAAAAAACAAATTGTCAAATGAGTGCCTGGCAGCTATTAGTCAAATTAGAGTCTAGACGCTAAAAATCAAATGAGGTTTATCAATACAATTTCTCCTTCGCATACAGACCACAATCATAATTTCAAAATGTCCTCACACACACTGTAGTCTTTGTCTGGCAGAGAGAATAGTAATAATCGTGTGAACATGTCCCACTTTTATGTATTCTATGAATGAATTTGCACGACTAACAAGCCT
This sequence comes from Palaemon carinicauda, assembly GCF_036898095.1. NCBI lineage: Eukaryota > Metazoa > Arthropoda > Malacostraca > Decapoda > Palaemonidae > Palaemon > Palaemon carinicauda. The sequence continues at coordinate 79,452 of NW_027171923.1, forward strand.
GCTAGGAGATAATATAGATTACTATAAGAGTTCTGTGTGGATAGATGGAGTGAAGGAAGCTCTGGGTGGTAGGAGGATAGATGTGAGAGAGGCAAGAGAGCGTGCTAGAAATAGGAATGAATGGCGAGCGATTGTGACGCAGTTCCTGTAGGCCCTGCTGCTTCCTCCGATGCCTTAGATGACCGCGGAGGTAGCAGCAGTAGGGGATTCAGCATTATGAAGCTTCATCTGTGGTGGATAACGGGGGAGGGTGGGCTGTGGCACCCTAACAGTACCAGTTGACCTCGGTTGAGTCCCTTGTTAGGCTGGGAGGAACGTCAAGAGTAGAGGTCTCCTTTTTTGTTTTTGCTTCATTTGTTGATGTCGGCTACCCCCAAAATTGGGGGAAGTGCCTTGGTATATGTACCTATGTATGTATGTATTATTATGTGGAGATATATCAGTCCAATGAGTTGAACTCTACTCTTATATAAATGGCTTGAATTATATATAAATATATTGAATCTAATAAATCAATAAAAGAAATTATAAGATATGAATCTGTGATAAACAGAAATTAAATCTTATCTATAAAACCTATGCTTCTTATATACTTTAAAATCTTAAAAACAGAGAAACTCTCAAAATCAGATAAATTGCTTGACAAACATTTTCTTCACAAAACATGAATATTTCTGTCTTCTACAAACTTTACAGTTGCAAAAATATGTAAAATTGACAAATTCATAAATAATTTGTAACTAATACAAATCTAGAGTTATTTATCATGGATATTCTTTTAGCAAAGCTGGTAGCCAATTAGACTATTGTTGCGAGGTAGCAACCTTACCCACAGACTGGGTAGAGGGTGGCTAGGGGTACCAGCCACCTGTATATATACTCAAAGAGTGGTGAACTAGTCACTTTTTCTCTTTGGCTTTGAGAGAGCGGATATCTCCTCTCTCTCCTCCTTAACCCTTTTACCCCCAAAGGACATACTGGTACGTTTCACAAAAGCCATCCCTTTACCCCCATGGACGTACTGTACCGGTACGTCCTTGCAAAAAAATGCTATAGAAATTTTTTTTTCATATTTTTTATAATTTTTTGAGAAAATTCAGGCATTTTCCAAGAGAATGAGACCAACCTGACCTCTCTATGACTAAAATTAAGGCTTTTAGAGCAATTTAAAAAAAAAAAATATACTGTAAAATGTGCTGGGAAAAAAATAACCCCCTAAGGGTTAAGGGTTGGAAATTTCCAAATAGCCTGGGGGTAAAAGGGTTAAGGTTGCCATAGACATTAACGAACATTTTTACTTTGCGCTCATTTTACACTGACTTTCTCTTTTCCAGGTATTATTGTGCTTCACAATTGCTTCATTGCAAAATCATTACTTACTTATATGGCCTGAATCGCTACACTGTATAGGATAGCGGCCTGAGACAGATTTGATTGGCAAGTTGCATATGAAGGCGAACCCTAAAAGATAAACCAGAGGGCTTACTATTACGTAAATGTTATTTCGCTCGGTGAATGGAGAAGTTTGCCATACAGACCTAGAGGTTGGCAATTCCTGAAAACAAGTCCTCTTAACCCTTTTACCCCCAGGTTCTTTGGAAATTTCCAACCCTTAACCCCCAGGGGGTTATTTTTTTCCCAGCACATTTTGCAGTATATTTTTGCAAGGACGTACCAGTACGTCCATGGGGGTAAAGGGATGGGTTTTGTGAAACGTCCAGTACGTCCTTTGGGGGTAAAAGGGTTAATAACATTAGAGGGACGATACTAAAGAAGAAGATGAAAATAATCCCTCTGTGTCCTCTGTTGATGGTAAGACCTGCCTGGCTACTACCACTACTCCCATCAGTAATAAATACAATATTCATTCATAAGTCACGTCCTGGCTACCACCACTGCTCCCAATGGTAATAAATACAATATTCATTCATAAGTCACATCCTGGCTACTACCACTACTCCCAATGGTAATAAATACAATATTCATTCATAAGTCACATCCTGGCTACTACCACTGCTCCCAATGGTAATAAATACAATATTCATTCATAAGTCACATCCTGGCTACTACCACTGCTCCCAATGGTAATAAATACAATATTCATTCATAAGTCACATCTCAAAGGTATAAATTAGCAAATGAGGATCAACCTCACTAGGTACCAGCAATGGAAATGGCATTTATATTGAGGTTTCATCCACAAACTAAAGATTACTAGGAAAGGTGTGATTTGGTGGTCTAGAAATCTTTACATACGTCATGTTATTTCTTTTGGCTAGTGACAAGTGAAGGCTAAATCTGAATTTGAACTTCAAGTTGAATATATTCTTCAAAATGTTAGATGTCCTACATTCTCGTTTTGCTTCTTTGTTTATTTGTTAACGTTTTCCGTTTGTTCTCTTTCATATTTCAGTAGAACTTCAAAACTTCACAGTTGCAGCAAATGTCTTTATGTTGAACAGGCTGACATAAGTCTTCATAGAATTCATGTGTTTTAATGTTGTTAATGTTCTTAAAATATTTCATTTTAATTGTTCATTAGTTTTTATATTGATCATTTATTTAGTTTCCTAACTGGGCTATTTATCCCTGTAGGCACCCTTGGGGTTATAGCATCTTGCTTTTCCAACTAGGGTTATAACTTAGCTAATATCAATAATAATAATTGACTGTCCAATTCATTCTATCTATGAGCAGTTGCTTTTGGAATTGGGGGTCCTTCGAATTATAGCATTCTACCTTTACAACTAGAGTTATAGCTTGGCTTGTAACAATAATAATAATAATAATAATAATAATATTATCATTATTATCATTATTACTTTCTAAGCTACAACCCTATTAGAAAACCAGGATGCTATAAGCCCAGGGGCTCTAACAGGGAAAATAGCCCAGCGAGGAAAGGAAAAAAGGAAAAATAAAATATTTTAAGAAGAGTAACAACCTTAAAAATAAATATCTCCTCTATAAACTATATAAACTTTAACAAAACAAGAGGAAGAGAAATTAGATAGAATAGTGTGCCTGAGTGTACCCTCAAGCAAGAGAACTCTAACCCAAGACAGTGGAAGGCCATGATACAGAGGCTATGGCACTACCCAAGACTAGACAGCAATGGTTTGATTTTGGAGTGTCCTTCTCCTAGAAGAGCTGCTTACCATTGCTAAAGTGTCTCTTCTACCCTTACCAAGAGGAGAGTGGCCACTGAACAATTACAGTGCAGCAGTTAACCCCTTGTGTGAAGAAGAATTGTTTGGTAATCTCAGTGTTGTCAGATGTGACGACAGAGGAGAATCTTTAAAGAATAGGCCAGACTATTCGGTGTATGTGTAGGCAAGGATAAAATTAACCGTAAACAGAGAGAAGGATCCAATGTAGTACTGTTCGGCCAATCAAAAGATGCCGTTACTCTCTAGTGGTAATAATAATACCAACTAAAGAAAGGAGGTCGCAGAATAAACCATGTGATGTTCATGGAAGCCATCAAACTGTTCAGATAACATACTAAGGAAATATACATGCTAATCCAGATGATAAAATTATATCGGGAGACATCCAGATGGAGTTTGGGATAGAAAAGTGTGCTCTAGTTAACATATTAGCATTATTAGAAGCTAAGCAACAACCCTAGTTGGAAAAACAAGATGCTATAAGCCCAAGGGCTCCAACAGGGAAAAGAAAAGTAACAAGGACGGAAGGGTTAGAGATGCCAAATGGAAATGTCATCAAGGACATACACAAAGCAGGCAACAAATACATTGGGAGTAATACTGCACTAATTATTCAGCGTCTACTTTCCTCTTGGTAAGGGTAAAAGAGACTCTTTAGCTATGGTAAGCAGCTCTTCTAGGAGAAGGATACTCCAAAATCATACCATTGTTCTCTAGTTTTGGGTAGTGCCATAGCCTCTGTACCATGGTCTTCCACTGTCTTGAGTTAGAGTTCTCTTCTTTGAGGGTACACTCGGACACACTATTCTATCTAATTTCTCTCCCTCCCGTTTGGTTAAAGTTTTTTATAGTTTATATAGGAAATATCTATCTTAATGTTACTATTCTTAAATTATTTTACTTTTCATTGTTTCTTTTCCTCACTGGGCTATTTTCCCTCTTGGGGCCCCTGGACTTACAGCATCCTGCTTTTCCAACTAGGATTGTAGCTTAGCAGGTAATAATAATAATAATAATAATAATAATAATAATAATAATAATAATAATAATAATAATAATAGTAATAATAGGATGAAGTAAAAGGTCAGAAGAGAATACATGCAAAGGATAAAAAAGCTATAATGAAGTCAAAAGCTCAACTCTGGAAATATGGTAAAGTCTATAAACAACCTGGGAAGTGCCAGTTATTAGGTACAGTGCCAGAACAGTGGAATGGAAGAAGTCAGAGCTATGCAACAAAGAAAAACTAGAAAGGTAGTGAAAATATACAAGGTACTGAACCCAAGAGTGAATATTGACAGGCTCTATATACCACACAGAGGAGGAAAAGGATTCGTCGGTATAGCAGAGTGTATCAACATCGAAAGTAGAGAACTGGGACAGTATATACCTTAACCCTTTTACCCCCAAAGGACGTACTGGTACGTTTCACAAAAGCCATTCCTTTACCCCCATGGACGTACCGGTACGTCCTTGCAAAAAAATGCTATAAAATTTTTTTTTTTCATATTTTTTATAATTTTTTGAGAAAATTCAGGCATTTTCCAAGAGAATGAGACCAACCTGACCTCTCTATGACAAAAATTAAGGCTGTTAGAGCAATTAAAAAAAATATACTGCAAAATGTGCTGGGAAAAAAATAACCCCTTGGGGGTTGAGGGTTGGAAATTTCCAAATAGCCTGGGGGTAAAAGGGTTAATCAAATGCTCTGCGTCAGCCATATGCTGACTAACCTTACTCAGGACTAGCATCAAAACTTCCTTCCTCGTGTCCGAAGCCTTCACCACAACACCCAACCAACGTTCACACACTAACAAAAGTTTCTTATTCAACACTGGCAGATGATTCAAACAATCAGCCGATCCCAAAAACTCGGCAGGATCGAAAACAAAATCCTCCATGATGCAAAAAAAATTAAATTATTCGGAGGGGAAAGGCAACAATACTCAAAAAGATAGCAAACACTAAAGTATTCACTCGAATGCCGCTCCACCGACCCAATCACTGAACACCCTGAGCCCTCGATCCTGTCACGGTCGCCATTTTGTTACGACCTCGGGTGAGGCCGTGGTGCAAGATCTTTAACCCTTTTACCCCCAGGCTTTTTGGAAATTTCCAACCCTTAACCCCCAAGGGGTTACTTTTTTCCCCAGCACATTTTAGTGTATATTTCTTTTAAATTGCTCTAACAGCCTTAATTTTTGTCATAGAGAGGTCAGGTTGGTCTCATTCTCTTGGAAAATGTCTGAATTTTCTCAAAAAATTATCAAAAATATGAAAAAAAATAATTTTTATAGCATTGTTTTGCAAGGACCTACCGGTACGTCCATGGGGGTAAAGGGATGGCTTTTGTGAAACGTACCAGTACGTCCTTTGGGGGTAAAAGGGTTAAAGCACTCGGTAAGAGAGGTCAGTGGTTTTAAATGTTCAATGAAAAAGGGTCAATGGAAACGAAAACACGAGAAAAACTCAATGTTTAATATACACTTAAAACTATAAATGAAAATTAACAAAACATAAACAAATATCGGTCAGCCTTGTGACAACAGGACCAAAAATCACGTCTTCAGAATAAACATCCGAAAGGATGACCTAACCTCTTAAAATATAAATCCCTAAGATAGATGAATAAATATACAACACATAAGCAATAAATCAGGGGCCCAAATTTAGAACACTTACCTATTACTAAATAAGGTTAGGAAGGAAGGAGGAGAGAACAGTGAGGAAATACTTAAACTCCTACCTATAGTATAAAGCTAAACCTTATAATTAATAACATTAATCACAAATCCAACAAAAAAAAAAAAAACATTCTCCATACTTAAACAAACTAATAAAGTATAAATATATATATAAATGACACAAAACAAATAAACTCTCCAATTATAGAAGGAACGAAGTATTTACAACACGGCGGGCTACTCCCGATGCTAGGCTAATATTTAAAGCCTCAGGGAACTCTGGCATAGATTCCCAGGAAAATGAACAGTCACATATCAAAGCACTGCCTTCAGAGGGAGTACTGGAGAACAGGTAAACACGAGGCATAGGCACAGCAACGTCCTTTCAGAAAAAAAAATGGCTAGAAAATTATTACCTGGACTCAGTCTCCCAACATGCCTCCTCACGAGGTAACAAGCTCCCCACACAGCTGCAAGGACGAAAAGACGCGCTGCAGAGGTGCCCCTCCTGCTTCCGCTCAACCGGGACAAAATCCTGGACAACGGCCTGAGCCCGCAGGAAGTCCACACCCAACACTAGTCAAGTCAAGGCTGAAAAGCTCAGATGCACCGTGGGTGGCCGTTCCTGAGCAAACTACCCTTAAGGTAATTTAGAGGATCCAACGGCCTGAGCCCGCAGGAAGTCCACACCCAACACTAGCCAAGTAAAGGCTGAAAAGCTCAGATACACCGTAGGTGGCAGTTCCTGAGCAAACTACCCTTAAGGTAATTCAGAGGATCCAGATGAGGTAATCCAAATAACAGCTGCAGTAAAAAAGGTGTGGGAGGCATTCAAGTCTAGCCCAATCTGTCTTTATCCTTCTCTCCTGGCGAGGAAGAAAACATTCTCCCCTATGACGACAGCATAAACAAACTGACGGAGAAACTGCTAGTCGAACTCCATAATCCTTGGCAGCTTTGATAATGAATACAACAGGTGGCGTTACTAACACACATATCATAATTCTCACTACAATACCGGAGAGGAGGCCAACAAATGTCTCTGGCAAAACTGCCTTAGAATTTAAGATTATTATGTTAATACCTAATATATGGACACTATGTCCTTGGTTTGCAGCATAGTATGGACACTACGTCCTTGGTTTGCAGCATAGTATGAACACTATGTCCTTTAGTTTGCAGCAATAGTATGGACACTATGTCCTTGGTTTGCAGCATAGTATAGACACTATGTCCTTTAGTTTGCAGCATAGTATGGACACTATGTCCTTTAGTTTGCAGCATAGTATGGACACTATGTCTACAAGTTATGGTGAACCGGTAACGATTTAAGGACTGGCCAAGGTGAGGGTTTAACCAAGTAATTTGGAAAACCTCACCCGATTCCTATTTCATAACAAAGCCTCCTGTTAAAAAAAAAAGTTAGTGATATATATTATGTGGGCACAGACATAAAACTTTTTTCTAGTAGTTTAGCTAAGGTAAGGTAAAGAGAGAAAGTTTTTACTTAACCTCCTACTCCAAAAACTCTAGTCCAAACTAAGAAGTAGCATTAGTCTTATCTACTCTGGTAAAATTTTGAATTAATGCAATAATCCTTACTGGTACAAGGTTTATATTATGGTGCTTTGAATGAAGATAACTGGAAGAAATCATTAGCTTTTAGTAAGAAGGGATTGACTACCATAACTAATAAATTATTGTATGGATTCATGATAGTTATCGCCATCAATAATGTTTAAAACACTATAACCCTTTTACCCCCAGGCTATTTGGAAATTTCCAACCCTTAACCCCCAGGGGGTTATTTTTTTCCCAGCACATTTTGCAGTATATTTTTTTTAAATTGCTCTAACAGCCTTAATTTTTGTCATAGAGAGGTCAGGTTGGTCTCATTCTCTTGGAAAATGCCTGGATTTTCTCAAAAAATTATCAAAAATATGAAAAAAAAAATTTTTATAGCATTTTTTGCAAGGACGTACCAGTACGTCCATGGGGGTAAAGGGATGGCTTTTGTGAAACGTACCAGTACGTCCTTTGGGGGTAAAAGGGTTAAAATACACGCTATTTAATAGATATTGTACAAATTAGTTAAAACGTGGTAGGTATTTGTAGTAGTTGGGTCGACTACCATAATTAAACCACTAATGTCCTCCAAATATCACAAATTTTTAAGTAATTTGTATTTTTCCTAACATACTTACCTAGAACTACCTTCTTAGGAGTTACTGGTAACTCTACCTAACCAACCAGCTTTTGTATAGTTTACCCTCTTCCCATTTTCTACGGGGTCAACCTCTGGCAGTGTGATACGTGCCACGAGGCGACCCCGGGGTCGGGCAGCGTGCTAGCTCAGGTCGAATCGTCAGTAAGTTTCTGGTCGCGACGTGACCAACATCTCGCCGCGCTCTCTCTTACCTTGTGCGACTAATTTCCTCCAAATATATAAATTTTTAAAAAACCATAGGAGAAATTGCAGAACAGACCAGCCCTTTAAAAACACACACACCCAAAAAGAAATTGGGAATTTATACTCCCAATACCGAAGGATCAAGAGCCTTTGTAGGGTGACGGCCAGATCCGTTTTCATTCATAGAAAATGGGAATATTATAAAGTGGGGTGGACTGTGGCCGTCATTCTAAAATCGAGTTCGTAGAAAACTGTAATATTCTGAACTGGCCGTCGTTCTAAAAACAATTTTGGAGGGAGAAGCTAACTTAAAAAACCCACCTAACCTATGCTAAAAGCCGTATCCTTATCCAGGAGGGCTTCGCCCCCCCCCCCCCCCCCCCCCCCCCCGGACCCCCCTTACCTACTACGGGAGCAAGAAGATTCGTGGCCGGAGTAAGAACTCGAGCCACAAATTTTCAGGTAATTTAGGGTTTTCAGCAAAAAACATAAAAGTGTGCGTTTAAGCACATATTTAAGATCCGTAGACTATTTCCAAACGTTTTTATTCTATACAAGATAACAGTCGGAGCGATAATAAGCAAATTAGGACGCTTGGCCGTAGCGCTACAAACTACCCAAGGATCATTTGCATCCAGGTCTGTCGTACAACAAACACCATCTACATAAGCAAGCATAATCACAGGTATGACGGTTAGCCAAATTAACCCTATCACTTCACTTCTATATCACTAAGCCTAACCTCAAATTACCCATACTGTACATTCTAATAAAGTTTTTATTGGGATTTCATGAAATCCGTTAAAAAATGCACTATGGCGGTTCACTTCGAATGTAAAATCCTCATTTCAATTATGATCAACAATTGTGAGATTTATTCAACACTCTAAGCCTTATTTTACATAATAATCTTGAAAAATTTAAATTTTTACGTAACAATGGTGTTCTTCCAAGAGAAACTAAGTGTCCTAAATATGCTAAGCCTTATAGTTTACCTTCAGATCAACAATACAAGCACTATCACGCCAAAGTTCATAAGACTAAAACTAAAACACTTGTACTATCACGCCAAAGTTCGTAAAACTAAAACACTTGTACTATCACGCCAAAGTTCGTAAGACTAAAACTAAAACACTTGTAAAGTGTGATTCGGGTCTTCCCCCAACTGCAGGTCGTTCCGGTGATGTTTCTACCCGTCACCTGAGAACGTCAGACCGACTAATAAGGTAAGACAATATAGCCTCCTAGGTCAGGGTGAACGTAGTTTGTTGTGACGGGTGTAAACTTCCTTATGACCTGTCAAATCAATTTTATTTATGGGGAAGTTGTCGTTTATTTTGGTCTGAAACATAATTTGAAAATAATTTTATCATTTATTAACGTTACCTTACCAGGAGTGAAGCCAGTTGGGACTTTGACTTAGATAAGAATATGGCAGTCTAAGGGGAGTAAACAGCTCTTAAATTAAATTAGGTGAGCCTTATGATAGCTGAGGTTCTTGTGTTTATTCCGCTTTAAAAATGTGCATTTTCAAACATAGCTATTGAAACCACAACAATAAAACAAAGCAAAGACAGAAAAATAGCTGGATTGGAGCCTTTGAATAACGCTGGAACCATTTTCTAGGCTTGATTGCAAATTTACAGGATGTGTCCCCACCAACTATAAACTTTACTGACGGGTAAGAATGTACGTGGATGGGACAGCATAAATGGTAAAAACGAATGCTTTATAATCTAAGACGACAGAGGCTTTAACTATAGTGAATTTTGTAAACCAAGCAGGAGCTACCCATGACTGGTGCGTGGACTGAACAGTACTTTGAAAATATTGCCGTGGTAAGGGTTAATGATATTGTAAGGACATCACTCCCTCCGTCGTCCAGCAATGTCACCGAATTCTCTATTTTATTTAAATTCTCCTTTCGTCACACTGTGGCTAACTGTATATATTTATCCCACTCCCTCAGAGCTACAATTTCATGTAATTATTATTTCATTACCTATTTCTATTGACTTGTAATTCAAGTATTTGTACGTGTGAAAAACACACATATTTTGGCGGTTAGTTCAAGCCGAATTGGCGCCTGCAAGCATGCTACTTTTCCGTCCGCACCCTGTATTATATTCCCACGTATGTTTGAATAAACTGTCAGTTGTCGTTGGTGATAGCTCGTCTCACTGTCCTTACAATATGTAAATTGTAAATATAATCCGGAGCCTTTGCATATCAATGAACAGTTTCTCCTTTAGAGTGCATAAAAATGGACACCGACTAACCTAACCTCTTCCCCAAAACCTAACCTACAAGGCGTGACCTTGCCTACTTACCTGACGGTCCCCTGCGACGCCCCTAATGCTGGCGTATTCTTTGTCTGCCATCATTATACATACAGCCTTCCCCCAATTTTGGGGAGTAGCCGACATCAACAAATGAAACAAAAACAAAAAGGGGACCTCTACTCTCTACAATCCTGTGAGACATCGACAAATAATTCATATAAAAATTTAAAATATAATTCATATGATATATTGGACCCATAAAATGTTTTAAACCAAAAAAAATATCAATTTGACAAGTATAAAGAAAGATAATGCCTGCACCATTTAACTACATAGATCGCAACATCTTATAAATTGAACTAAATGAAGTTTTAAACACCTTAGAGGTCCAGTCCATCATTCTACAAAGACCCCATATTGGCTATTCTTATTTGGCCTTAGCCTAGCCCGGGAGGAGTTATATTACGTATGGCCCTAACCTGCATTGAAATTAAACTGTGATTTAGGCTAAGTCTGGGCCTAACCCACGCTACCTTAGGCTAAATATAAGACTTGACATACGGTAAATTTGGCCAAGTCTAAGCCCGTAAGCGGTAAGTTACGCTAAGTCTGAACCTGGACACTAAGTTGCTTTTAAAGTTTCAGCACACACTTGAGACTCACCTCAGCCACTTGGATCACTGTCGTCAGCTTTCATATTTAAATGGTTGAGACACAACTTAAAATGAAAAAGAATCCAGAAGCACAAAATAGGGCTTAACGTCAGTTCAATGTTCGGCCCAGTGGTGCCGTTTTGTCAAGAAGGAAATCCCACAAATGGGACCCAAAAACCCCACAGATTCCCACTGTCACAAAGTATTCTCAGGCTCCCACAAAATATCACATGAATAATTGTTTTTTTCAAATTTACTGTAAATTCGATTTCCCTTGAACACATCATTCAGTGATAGGAAATCTAAGTGCTCTATATTTTCAAAAGATATATAGATAAGATAAGTTTTGGAATTCCCCGCTTTAATTTGAAAATATACAGTAGGCCTACTGGCTAACAAGGGCTATAGGGTGCCACAATTACAATTATCCTTGGATAAAACAGCAACAAAGATATTCCTTAGAAATTGAGACAATAAGAATTAACATGTGCACGAAGAAAAGCAATAATCAATAATAGCTAGAAAGCCTAAACACAACAAATTGACATCAGTATTCCTCTTCGTCCTCATCTGCTAAAACCAGCAAATCACTGTTACATTCCTCGTATTCAATTACATCCTTAGCCATAAAATTTTTTACCATATCAATAGGTGGCTCATAAGTTATACAAGTGTCATTTTGAAGCTTTAGGCCATACCTTATTTGCAAAATTGCCTCTACGCTCCATACAACCAGGTGGGTTCCTCAACTTATTGTGTACTACGTTCATTTGTAAAAATATCCTCTCGACCGAGGCATTAGAGAATGGCAGTGAAAGAAGTGTTAAGTCCAAGGATGAAATATTAGGAAATCTTTTCTGGCCTATTGAATTGCTCTTTTCGTTAATTAATGCCCAGAATGAAAAAAAACCTCTTTCATGCAATCTTGAGGCCATTCTCTGAACCATAAAGCCTGCCATTCATTCTCAACTTGGTCTATATCATTAAAAGTTGACCTATTCTTTGCAGCTAATGGGGATATGTTATCTTTGCTCTGAGAGGTAGCATGTTTAGGGTGCAGTTTTCCCAACATTAATAAGTTCTGCATTGTTCTTTAACATGCGTAATTTGAGTTTCTTTAAGAATACATTTTAATGCAGCTGTTCTAAACTCAAATCCAAAATTAATAAAAGACACCGGCATCATATAATCTAAAAATTTTAGCCCAGGAAGTTGTTCAACTGGACACTTTGCAAGATGAGTAGGCTCTAGTATCTACAATTATTTGCATTATATTTCTATACATGATCAATAGATCTTGAGTTAATATCGTAACATCAGCCCTTTTAGCTTGGAACAGCTTATTTACCCCGACTAATTCCTTCAACACCTTCCTAACAAACAGGAAATATAGTTCATTATGAGGGTCTTTATAAGCATCTCTCAATACTTTCGCCATGTGACAACGTTCTGTAGATGCTGCTACCTGAAAATGAAGCCTCAGTGCATCCCATTGGTCAATAATAACACTCATAGCCTCTAACCGCGCTAACCAACGAGTTGCTGACATCCCTGGTATCTTTTTTGGTTTTTTACTCTCGAGAGTCTGGTAGATTTCATTTCTGAATACGTTTAGGACTATTTGAAAACCAATTATGTGACTCACAAATAATGAACTCTAACGCTGTTGGAAGCACTTCAGAGGCTTTGCTGGCAGCAAATGTAGAGAGTGACAGATACACCTAAATACAGTCAAGTCAGGGTTGTCATTTTTCAGCAGGGTTACAAGGGAATGGTGAGAGCCTATTATCAAGCTGGCACCATCACATCCTATGCCTGCCATTTTCTTAAACTGCAATCTATCCTCCTCCAAACATTTCTCACAGTTGCATTAAGTGTGTTTGCTGAGCAGTCTTACAATGGAACCAATCGATAGAATGTATCTACCACTCAGTGTTGCCATGAGCTTTCTCCTAATATATCGTACAAGGGCTTCAAAATTATGTTTTTTCCTATGGAATTATCGTACATGCTAATATTTGCATTTACTACAGTACATTATATATATATATATATATATATATTATATATATATGTATACAGTATATATATATATATATATGTGTGTGTGTGTGTGTGTATTATATATACACACACACATATATATATATATATAGAGAGAGAGAGAGAGAGAGAGAGAGAGAGAGAGAGAATACTATAAGATACATTTTATTATTTCACATAAACTGAGACAAAATAAAATGACCAAATTCTTTTGGATAAACCTAGCCTTACTACACATCAAAATGGACAAAATTGAAATAAGCATTTCCTTCAGCTATACTCGTGCTTTACATCAAAACAGACAAAATAAAAATATGTTACTTTCCTTCAGATGTATCCATACATAATATATCAATGGAAAATAAATGCTTTCTTAATAGATTTTTACAACATAAATTGTATTTTTTGTACAGAATTTAATAGCATAGTATTAATACTCTTCATCATCTAGTACTTTTTTAAACAAAAGTTTGCTATTTCTAATGTCACTTAAATTTTAAGTTCAAATTCTCTACATTCTCCCTCGTCTTTTACACATTTAGTTGTTATAATAGCTCAATTTATTATTGAAGTATTCAGCCAGTTTTATGTTTTTCGAACAAATCTACTTTAGTGAATGAGCCAGGTCTCGTTCATCAAATAAGCTAATGGTAATCGGTAAAGAAAGATTGCCTACGGCAATGCCCTAACTCCTAAGTAACCCTCCCTCCTATCTCGCTCTCTTTCCAAATCCACAGTAATATTGTCCCTTGGGATTTATACTTTTTTTTCTTTTGTTTTGTCAGTAAAAGACAAATAATTAATAAATTTATATATAGTGCCAGAGACATAGTGAAATTATCGTACAAAACCGTACCATAATGGACTTGCTATCGTACATCGTACAAAAGGGTCAAATTATCGTACGTGTACGATATATATCGTACATATGGCAACACTGCTACCACTACTTTTTGTTTTACTCTGAAATAGCGAATACTAAGTGATAGACACGAAATGTTGGCTTCATTCGTGCTTTCATCAAGCTGAAATTACTTTCTCCAATATAATTTCTCAGGTATTTAGCAAAGCTGGGTGCAATAACATTTCTTTGTAACCTACCACATTTTGTTCTGTGCAACTTTAAACCTTGAAGACATACAGATTTTTTGTCTAAATGTGGCAGTAATTCTCCCAAATGATCTATCGAGAAGTTAGAAGAATGCTCTGTAATATATATATGCAACTTTCAGTTCGGCAACTCTCGTAGGATCTTGAACTTGTGGGACCATGGACTGAGCTATGGAAGGTTGCTGAATAGTAGAGCGAGCCTTCACTATTTCAGAATGCTTTCCACTTTCCTTGTGACCAACAATAGACTTGATATGTGCTTGGAAGACAGAGCCAGTACAAACCTTGCAGCGAGCTTTTGTTGAATCCCCTTCTACAGGCTGTATATATATATATATATATATATATATGGGGAACGGGAAAGAAGATAATATTTCTGTCGACATATCATTCGTATTATCATGGAATAAGTGTTCATACGCACCAAAAGGAGAATCAGACAAAAATAAATAAGTAGTATAAGATTATTAAATATAACTTTCTCATGGTAGTAACATAATTCCAATCTATAATTCCATACCCAAAATGAATTTTTTTTTTGGAAATATATTTTACATTTGCTAATATTATTAGAAATCAAATTTATTAAATTATTTATTAGTCCACAAACAATCCCACAAAAAATTCTTACCCCACAACTACTCCCTAGAAGCCTCATTTCCTCCCCAGATTTAGGGAGTAATCCCATGAAACGGCAACACTGGTTCGGCCACATTGCTTTGTTTACATCGCGAAGGCGGCCAAGTTACTTAATCAATGTTACCAACCGATTTATTGAGCAGCATTAAAATTTTCTGCTAAATTATTTTTTTAGGATGTATGTCGGAAGAGTTTTTTTCTATTTTATATCAAAATATTATTATTCAATTAATTTAAAAACATAATTTGATCATTATGAACCATTAAGTAAACAAAACCAATATGTAAAGCATGTTACATTTACGATAACTTGTGGCATCCCTGCTTCACTATAGCTGGCGCAATATTCGAAAAAATGAATCATGGAATAATCTATAATTTACATAATTTGTTTATTAATACTATAAAAAACGAAGAAAAAATCAAGCTTTTGATATATTTGTGGCGATTTATCACCGGTTTATTCAAAAGAGCCCGATGTACTGGGCCGATCACAAAGTCTGAAGGACAAGCTACTCAAAACCATCAGGTGATTAATTAGAATATGGGCATCTTTAACAAATTTTATTACAAAAATAATCTAATACGTAGGAAACATAAAAAATTAAACTTTACTTTACATTCGAGAACATGTGACTGAAAAAAAAAAAAACTATGTCCACTTCGGACTCAAAATAACAACAAATTAATTAAGTATTCATAAAGTTACCTTGATAAAACCCTTATCGAGACCCCTAGACGTGCTTTACACAATACCAATGATCCCCTGGCACAAGGATCAACTAAATATCAACAGATAAAAAACATTACTACAACTATCAAAACCTACACGGAAACCGACCTGGGTACAATAGGCGTGGGGAGAGAGAACAATTAGAAGGGACTTACTTCGGTTGGGGACGTTGGATCAAAGAGGACGAGCTATCCTTGCAACCCCCGACGTCACCTTTTTGGCGCAATTTGTCCTGAACCTAAATTTCTACATTGGATTTTTTTATCATGTTACAACAGAATGACTTTATTTTTCCTAATCTTAAATTACCAGCAATTGATTTTATTAGTCTCAGCGCCTTCCTACCAGGTGGTTTCCTTTTTTGGCTCTAAACGTTCACGTCTGGAACTACATTCATTCGCCCGCGAGTTTCTCCTCTCCCTCCAATTTGACGTAGTCGTAGGCGGAGTCAAATGGCGGGAATTTCGATTGATCGGGTCGAAATTCCCGACATCCTCCACGCCCCAAAATAAGGAGCGATGAAACGTCGGTCATTTGGATGGAGCTAGACTCGGGGTGAGGGGAGTGGCTTACTCCGAGACTCTGTTAGGCTCGCTGCGTAGCGCTCCGCAACGACTCGAACAGAGTACGCACAATATACTACAGCAATGTTACCCCGGGGTAATAAACACAATCAATAATATACAGTCATATAACAGATCAAAATAGGCAATGGGCCTAGCAATTCTAAAGCACTCGTGTAATACACATAAGGAACAGCAGAAATAAGTGATATGTACACATTTTACAACTCAATTGGCAAGCAATTAGGCAATGGGCCTAAGACAATTCAAGAAATGGTAGAAATGCAATCATAATAAGTCAAGTGCAACGACAATTAGGCAATGGGCCTAAGACAATTCAAAAAAATGGCAGAAATACAATCGTAATAAGTCAAGTGCAACGACAATTAGGCAATGGGCCTAAGACAATTCAAAAAATGGCAGAAATACAATCATATGACAATTCAAATTCAGTCTGTCTCAACTCACAATAATCGAGACTTCATATAGCGCTGCTACATGCAGGCCGTTACTTAATGGAGTACAAGAGGGAGGGGCAGGTTCTGTGCAACGCTCGGTCTGTACGCACGAGAGACTATCCCGTCCCCGTACTCCACCCCTAAGCACTTCCAACCTCCGCAGATTCACGCACACCTCACAAACTCCACCCTCCCTACCTTCCAGATAGAACACGCCCCCTTTTCCACAGTTTGCAGCTACTTTTTATATATCGTCACCTTTCAGTAGACAGTCCATTAGTTCTCGCTGTTTCGCGGCAGCCCTTCTCAATGGGCGTGCAGAACGTCTTTGTGCGTTCGTCTGCTCTGATTCAGTTTCATTTTCATTTTCACTTCTTTCACTAACTGCATAGTTCTCACCTTCCTCGTCGCTGTCGTCCGTTCCTGTGGCTGGTTGTTGAGTTGTCGTAGCTGTTGCCATACCCTGGTCGTTCCCAGACGTCTCGGCTATCCCTGGCATTCCGGCTGTCGAACTGTAAGCACCCTCTTCTCCGTCATCGCCGTCGTCTCCTTCATGGTCATCCTCAGAGGGGGCTATTTCTAGGGGAACCAGGTGGCTGACAGCTCGCAGCGATTCGACACCCTCAAACAACACTTTCGCCGAGCGTACGACTCCGTTGTCGTCAGGATACGTCTCCACGACACGTCCCAGTGGCCAAGTCGCTCTCTTCTTATTGTCCTGCTTCACTAGCACGATGTCTCCGGGGTGCAGCTTGGAGGGTTCCCCGGGCCGACTGTCGTGCCGGGCCCTCAAGGCACTCAAGTATTCCTTTCTCCAGCGTTCCCTAAAGGCTTTGAGCGAATCTGTCAATCTTACGTAACGATCACGTAGCTTCCGAGAGGTGAAGGTTGCGTTCAGATGGTCGTCCGGTAAGATGGGGGCCATGAGGTGGACTTGGTGTCCTCTTATCAAATGGGAGGGGGTGAGGACTTCATCCTCGCGCTCGTCACCGCTGTACATGAGCGGTCGATTATTCACCACTGCTTCTGCTTCTTTCACGAGGGTTAGCACGTGGGCGTCCGGCAGGTACTTCTTTCCGAGGGCTATCTGGAGGGTCCGTTTCGTTACTCCTATCAAACGCTCGAAGAACCCACCTTTCCAAGGTGCACGGGGCGTCTGAAACCGCCACTTTATGCCAGTTTTCCTCAGGAACTGCTGGACTTCATCCTCTTCATAAAGTCCCTGCAGGAGGTGGCTGGCAGCCTTGAAGGTTTGATGGTTATCAGACATGATGAGCTGTGGGGCACCGTGGGTGGCGCTAAACCGTCTAAGTGCCAACACGAATTCTTCTGCTTCCAAAGAGGGACAGAAGTCAAGGTACACGGCTCTGCTGGCCATGCAAGTTACGATAAGTATATACCCTGGCCGTGTTTCCGTGTGTATAGCTGCTGTGTGGTCCACTCCGACCGCCGTGAACGGTTTTGTGAGGGTGATCCTTTCCTTTGGCAGGGGGGGTGGTGGTGGCTGTCTCGTTAGAGGCTGGAAGGCCAGCTTGCATTCAGGGCATTGCCGCACGGTTCGCTTCGCAACGGAACGTAGACCCGCCACCCAACATTTCTGTCGAAAGATACCTATTAGAGTATTCACCCCACAATGCAAATGTAACTGATGTAAATAATTTAGATACATCCTAACCAAATGCCCTTTGGCTGGCAAGAGAATTAAATGATCAGTTTCTCCTACATGGGACACTCGTCCCCTGGTGCAGATGAGATTATCTACCAAAACTAAATTCAATTGTCTAGCAAAATTAGCAACTTCACGAGGGGGTCTGACTCCGCCCTCTAAGTAGGCATAAACAGTAGGCAAATAATGTTTTTGCTCTAATTTTACAACAATACTGAACGGATGCCGTTCTATCTTAGCAAACTTTAAAACTAGTCTGGCTACTCGTAACAAGAATTGGAACCCTACTTCCCTCTTCAGGACGTCCCAAATCTCGCCTGGGGGGGTAGGACACATCTCCTCCCTTAGCTCCTGCACCGCCGCTACTACGTGAGTTTGATGTAGTAAATCTTCCTCCTCGCAAGGAACAGGCCTTCCCGTGGTCCTGAGAAATTCTGGACCGTTCCTCCACAGGGGGTTAGCTTGCAATTGTTGAGCCGTTGCGCCTCGGGATAGGATATCGGCAGGGTTCTGCTGACTAGGGACATGGTTCAGACTGAAACTACAAACCTGCTGAATAAAATTAATTTCCGCCACTCTGTTAGAAACAAACACATTTTTATTAGACCTGGCATCGGGCGATGCTACCCATGCCAACGTTACCTTACTGTCGGTCCACATTACTATTTCCCGTGGCTCGATCAGATCCTTGAGCGTTCTTGCTAGTCTGCTGCCTAACAACAAGGCCAGCAACTCTAGCTTAGGGATCGTCAGCTTGCTCATCCCTTTCGGAGTGATCCGGGTTTTACTTGTTACCAGACTTACCCGATTGCATTCGTCCCTAGTATATGCTACTGCTCCATATGCCTTACTGCTGGCATCGGTGAACACATGAAGTTGTAAGCCTTTTTTTCCTATTGATCTTTGAAAGGTGATGTCGCTCACCGCTTTCAAATCATTCAACAATTCACTTGCCTCTTTAGCCCTCTCTTTTCCTAAAACATCATCCCAACCTACATTATCCTCCCATAGTTGTTGAAGGAAAAGCTTTCCCCTTACAAATAATGGGCTTATCAAACCTATCGGATCATATATGGAGACCAATAGGGAAAGTACCCTACGCTTCGTGGGCACCCATCCCTCCCCCAACTCACAGATCCTTTTGCTTTCTTTCACACACAATCTGTCCACGTCCCGGGCCCATCGCAGCCCGAGCACGTTCACACTCACAGGCTCATTCCACTGTCTCTCGCTATCGAAGGCCAAGTGATTGCTGGCCCACCCTTCTAAGGGCATACCCGCCCTTTTTAAGATGTTATGAACAGACTCATGCTCTTGCCTCATATGTTCTATATCTTCAAACGTGGCCAGATAATTATCAACATAAAAAGATTTTACTAAATCTGGGCGCCCTTCCTCTTTAAAATGACAATTTAATATTTGCTGTAGCAAAAATGGACTAGCTGTGATGCCGAACACCACGACTCTAAAGGCGAAGGTAAGCGCTCGACCAGCTGCCTTGCGCCACAGAAATCGTGTGTATTTGGCATCACGAGGATCTAACAAAACACGATGGAATGCTTTACTTATGTCGGCTAACATGGCATATCGATTCAACCTAAACCTTATAATTAAACTGTATGCTACTTCTACCAAATTGGGCCCAGGTAAAAGACATTCATTCAAGGACTTGCAACCTTGTGACTTGGCAGAGGCATTGAACACGATTCTAAGGGGGGTG
The DNA here is from genome assembly GCF_036898095.1 of Palaemon carinicauda. NCBI lineage: Eukaryota > Metazoa > Arthropoda > Malacostraca > Decapoda > Palaemonidae > Palaemon > Palaemon carinicauda. The sequence goes on from NW_027171923.1 coordinate 99,583, forward strand.
GTACGGCTGTCTTTCTTAACACCAAAGTGTGGCATGTAATAACCTTCCACTACGGGATTTTTCACTTCTGATATAAAACCTGCTTCGAGATACTTATCTATCACTCCCTGATATTGTTCAAGATATTCCCTATCCTTTTTGAATTTTGTCTGCAACGACTCCAACTGCGCCATAGCGTTACGATAATTGGTTTCTGGCCTAGCATCCGATCCAAATGGTAGGCTAACCTGATATCCCTCAGGTTTTCTTACAACGCTTTGCGATACCTTTCGCACGGCCTCGGCCTCGCGAACAGTGTATTGCTCAGATGGGGCGATACCAACACGGTCTAATCGCCACCACTCATCTACATCATACAGATATGGCTCGTCCGTGATTCTGCACACTCTCAACGTTCTTACTTGTTCGACCTTTTCCCCTTGGAACAGCCACTGTGGCACCTTCCCGTACGGGGACATACCATTATGCGTTAAGAAAAGATTTATCCCATCTACTTTTTCTACACCTATGACAAAATAGCTAAAATAATCAGCCCCAACTAATATGTGAACGTTCTTCATGGTATCTGATTGGTTTGCTGGATTGGCTAACGTGACTCCCTTGGTCAACAGATGCTGTCTGACTTTAACATAACCCACGTTATGTATCGGGACGTCCACGTGTTCGTGTGCCACCAATTTCATACGCACGATTCTTTTCCCCATTTCAACCCTGCAACTTACTACATCGTATTGGCCGCTTATTTCCTCGGAACCAAATGGAGCTATATTCAAGGATACTCTTCCTACCACCGGTAGGCCTAATTGACGGGCAATTTTTGCAGAGATGAAGCTCCTCTGGCTTCCTGAGTCGAGAAATAGGCGGACTCGCTTACTACCTTGCCTTTGTTGAATACCTGCCATGGCTGTTGGCAAGATAGTGCATGGGAGGTCCACATCAGACCTCTGCGCGATCTTTGCGCTCGTGCACGGCTTAGATTCTACTTTAACCTTAGACGGACGGGGGGCATTTTGGTTCTGTGCAGGCGTCGCATTTACTACGGGGCGGGACGTTGTTGATTGACTATTACTATGACTAGGGATTGATTGCGGTCTACCCGCGTCACAAATCGCAGTGTGGTGCTTAGCATTACAGTTTCTACAGGAATTTGATACGGGACATTTATCGCTACGATGGCCTGATTTCGTGCAATTGAAACAAAGACCCCTTTTTAGTAAAATGCGACGTCTAGCAGCTACGTCTGTCACTTGGCGACATCCGTGAGGCGGGTGCCGTTCGCTACAAAATGGGCAGGAATTTTGGTGGATGGGATGGGTTTTCGGTCTTACACTACTGTCTGGTCTTTTGTCACTCTCAAGACTGTCGCCTCTCTGCAATGCATCGTCTTCTAACATTCTTACTATGAAATCTATTGCCTCAAAAAACTCGTCCAACGTATAGTCGCATTTCCTCAAATGCTCTACCACCTTGCGGTATAGTTTTCCCTCTGACAATTTTTGATTAATGAGGCTCATGACCATGCCCTGGCCTAAGTCATTGGTACTAAGTCTTTTGATTTGCTCAATAATGATAGTTAACTCAAAACGGAACCTTTTTAATTCTACTGGGTTTAGTGACGGCACAAAGATGTTTGCTAACTTGCGGTGCAGAATCACGAGCGTTTGGTGCACGTTGCCATACTGCTTATCTAATAAATCTAATGCTACTCTATAGTTCGCGGCGGTTACACTCAGGGATTTGATAATCCTGAGCGGCTCTTTGCCCAACGTCCCCAATAAATACGTGAATTTAGACACTTCGTCTAAATCCGCTCTTCGATCCACGTGGATCGTGAATAATTCACGGTACGATGCGTACTCTTGCACTTCCCCTTCAAACGTGGGGAGAGGCAGCGGCTTCAACCTGGGGAGGGCAACATTCCCCGTTGAAGGGCCTTTCACTTTATCTATTCTATTGTACAATAGTGTGGAAGCGCGTGTCGCTTCACCTAACATATGCCTAATTCGGGCTTCGATACTAGACTCTAATTTAACTCTCTGGTTTTTGTACAGCTCTTTAAGCTGTCGGACCTCTGCCTGCAACTCCGTTACCAAATTCTGGTAAACGGACTCGGAGTAGGTCTCTATCAGTGCCCTTTGCGTTTCGCTTAGTAAATCCTCCAGTAGGCCCATCGACGCCTCGATATGAACGATCGTGGCCACCGCCATCTTGTTTAATTTTACTTTACGTTTTAGGGGGTTTGGCAAGTCAAGGAAAAAAAGGTAATTTTACGTTAAGTAGGGACTCAAAAAAACTGACCCACGGGGTGATCGCACATCGAGACGTAGATGAACTTTTTTAATTGTTACTTCTCTCCCTCTCCCTCCTAATCAACCTCATTAGCCGGTTGAGGAAAGCGTTGCGAATTGACTCGTCAAAATGTACCCTGTCTCTTACTCTACCCTCGCGGTAGGCTCTGGTATTCATAGGCAGGTGACTCACACCGTACTGAAGCCTCTTTGAACAATACTTCTTAATTCTGGCATTGAAATTTTTTACCTTTCTCATGTACTCTGTTGGATCAATTGAAAAACGGTTATCGGGCAGATATTCCCTAACCTCTGCGTCACAGATTGCAATGCTCCCCGCTATGTTCCTCAACCGCTCAATGAGGACCTTCAAATTGTCCCACACAGTTTTGGGATGTTCATTAGCCAGGTCGTTCCCTCCTAGATACAGAATAACCAAATCGTACCTCTTGTCCCAGAATTCCAACTGATCGTTCAAGAAATGGTGGACTAGGCCCCCCGGCCTGCGGTAGATTTCTATCTCGTTACCCGAACATTGAGGTAGATTTGGTGGGAGTTGGCTGTGCCCTATCAACGCTACTCTAAAACTCATACTCCAATTAGTTCCGTCCGGCTCTGGGAAGCACTTGTGATCCGGTTCGAAGGACCAAATGTGGCGATTTATCACCGGTTTATTCAAAAGAGCCCGATGTACTGGGCCGATCACAAAGTCTGAAGGACAAGCTACTCAAAACCATCAGGTGATTAATTAGAATATGGGCATCTTTAACAAATTTTATTACAAAAATAATCTAATACGTAGGAAACATAAAAAATTAAACTTTACTTTACATTCGAGAACATGTGACTGAAAAAAAAAAAACTATGTCCACTTCGGACTCAAAATAACAACAAATTAATTAAGTATTCATAAAGTTACCTTGATAAAACCCTTATCGAGACCCCTAGACGTGCTTTACACAATACCAATGATCCCCTGGCACAAGGATCAACTAAATATCAACAGATAAAAAACATTACTACAACTATCAAAACCTACACGGAAACCGACCTGGGTACAATAGGCGTGGGGAGAGAGAACAATTAGAAGGGACTTACTTCGGTTGGGGACGTTGGATCAAAGAGGACGAGCTATCCTTGCAACCCCCGACGTCACCTTTTTGGCGCAATTTGTCCTGAACCTAAATTTCTACATTGGATTTTTTTATCATGTTACAACAGAATGACTTTATTTTTCCTAATCTTAAATTACCAGCAATTGATTTTATTAGTCTCAGCGCCTTCCTACCAGGTGGTTTCCTTTTTTGGCTCTAAACGTTCACGTCTGGAACTACATTCATTCGCCCGCGAGTTTCTCCTCTCCCTCCAATTTGACGTAGTCGTAGGCGGAGTCAAATGGCGGGAATTTCGATTGATCGGGTCGAAATTCCCGACAATATTAATTAAAATTAGGGAGTTTGAATTCATGCCAATGTTATATTTATAGTTATATGTTGGATGAATTTCACACTAGCCAAAGGTAGTAGGTTGGCCAGGACACCAGCCACCCGTTGATATACTACCGCTAGAGAGTTTTGTGGTCCTTTGACCGACCAGACAGTACTACATTGGATCCTTCTCTCTAGTTAACAGTTCACTTTCCCTTTGCCTACCCATACACCGAATAGTCTGGCCTATTCTTTACAAATTCTCCTCTGTCTTCATTCACCTGACAACACTGAGATTACCAAACAATTCTTCAACCAAGGGGTTAACTACTGCACAGTCTGCAGAGTCAGGGGGTGAGGGGTTATCGAATTCTGGTGTATGTCAATGTGTTCATCATGTTTGACCTGCTGAATAAGCTCGCATCAATTATAGGTCTTTTATCAAACTTCTGAAAGTTTATCACAGGTTATAGCTGAAGAATATTTATTAGGAAACTCTAGCTGTACCAAAACGAGTGTTTTTAATAATTTAATCATGAGCAGAACTTAGAAATGCAAAGCTAATTTCATACACTTTTACTTAAGAGGAACTCTATATATATATATATATATATATACACTGTATACTGTTTGGGTTCCTTAACGTGGTGAAAAGGTTTATGTTTTATGATCAGCAAAGCTGTGGTATTCTCAGGCCTTTACATACTAGATTCATTATTTCTGTATGAATGACTCAGCATTATGGTTTGATTCTGCTTATCGTAAATTTTCGAGTATAAAACTATCTTAGTCGAATAAGTTGTTTTTGTAATTATTAAATTTCCTTTGTAATTATTAAACAGCCCAGGAGATTAAACTGCATTCTGTTAAACTATAGCTGTACTTCACCCTATCAATATTTCTCTCTTTATCTTATGGCTGATGAAACTGATTCTCCTAAACTAGAATCTAATTCTTTAACTGATTGCTGAACAAAAAGGCAAAGAACCAAAAACCTACTTCTTCATTCATCATCTATTCACGCTTCTTAGTCCTCAGCCATGTAGGCCTGGGTCTTTCAACTCTTCTAGTGCAATTAGCCATTGAAATTTCTAAGATCTAAAGACATTTGTCAGTGATAAATATATATATATATATATATATATATATATTGATTTTCACCCTGGAAAATATTTACTGTATTGCCTTTACTCTGTACAATGGAGTCAGTTGCACCTACTTGCATGGATCATGAAAAGATTCCTCTCTCTCTCTCTCTCTCTCTCTCTCTCTCTCTCTCTTAATGGTTTATGGGCTGAATTTACGTCACCATATCGTCTCTAAGCGGTGGATGGCGTTGTACCCTGCCATTGGCTAGCTAGCATAGGTAACTCTCGACCAATCAGCTTTCGTATTGAATCATTTGGGATGTTGAGGGCGGCAACATTGAGACTTGATCTGCCTCTTGCATCTTAGGTTGCACGGTCGCTATTTTCTCGAATATTGACATTTTTAGCAATAAATAAATCTTATAAGTGATAAGATAATTCGTCATATTTATAACTTAGAGGAGGGTTTCTATTATAGATATATTTCTAAATGAATATGGCAGCAATCATGAGAAATATGAGTGACTGGGAAGAAACATTGCAATGGGAAAGGCGGAGTTAACTTCGACTCGCATAACGGGGTTACGTATCACTAGACTAGATCGTCTGGGCCGCTGCTAGAGTTGAGAGGAGACTCATTGTTGTTGTTGTTGTTGTTGTAGTTGTACTATAACTCTGGGCATAACACATACTTTTAAAACAAAATATTATTCAAATCTAATATTTATACATAATATTTTCTATATAATTTTAATAAATTTTAAGGTTTCCTTTGGGTATTAGGCTATGAAGGATAAAGGGATAAAGGATATTCAGCAGTATTTATTTATTTATAGGTGGTTGAGGATAAAGGGATGAAGGATAATCTATTTGTCAATTTACATCTCCTAATAAAAGCTGGAAGATCCAGGCCTACATGGCTGAGGACTATGAAACGTGAAGTGGGAGATGAATGGAGAGAATCTAACGGAGGCCCTTCGCGGCAATAAGCGTTGGAGGAGATGAGGATGATGAAGGAATAATGATGAAGAAATTTACTTTTGTTCCATATTTTGGAGGCCCCCTGCCTCTTCCATCATTCAGTTATTATTATTATTATTATTATTACTATTATTATTATTATTTGCTAAGTTACAACCCTAGTTAGAAAACCAGGAGGCTACAAGCCCAGGGGCCCCAACAGGGAAAATAGCTCAGTGAGGAAAGGAAACAAGGTAAAATAAAATATTTTATGGACAGTAAAGTTGGAGAGGAAGAGGTATAGCAGTCTCCTGATAAGTAGAACTCGGTAAGGGAAAAAGTTTTTAACATAAATAGTATAAATATTAATAGTAAAGTACAGAAAGGGAGAGAGAGAGGGGGGGGGCGTTACAAAGATTCTTGTCTCAAAGACTATTTGGTTTTCTTGCTTGAGGGTACACTTGGACACACTATTCTCTTATTTTTCTTCCTCTTGTTTTGCTAGTTTTTATTTTAATGTTGTTACGGTTCTTAGAATATTTCCTTTTTCCTCGTTTTCTTTCCTCTCTGGGCTATTTTCCCCGTTGGGATCCCTGGGCTTACAGC
>NW_027171924.1:10000-12500 GCF_036898095.1 Palaemon carinicauda
ACAGATTTGCCACTTTAATCGAATTATTAATAATATTGATACAGTCTGTATTACTGTTTATTTACACTAGCGTAAGAAACGCTTGGCACAAGTGTCCGTATTATGCTTCTAGTTCACCAAAGTCAATGAAACAGTTTGTAAGGACACGTTAGCGGCCTATCACTCAGTGTGTAGTAACAGTCTGTGACTACACACCAACCCTCTTAATTAATCGTTCCAAATTAATTTCGCTGTTTCTCGCAGATTTAAACAACAGGTTTAAAAATTCTACCTACTGCTACCACAGACCTCTTGAGTTGCTCCACTTGCTTCGCATAGTGTATAAAGAACACCTTGGATGATTACCAGCCGGTGTACGAACGAAGATGTTCAAAGTCCATATAATTAAGGAAATTTTATGGATGAGGGCAACTTTCCTCGGATCATGACTTGCCGGTGAACTGTCTGGATCCGCTCTGCGAATAACATAGGTTAGATTCACCCGTAGTTGTTTCAGAGATAGATTTGAACCCGAGGTTTCTCCTCTGAACAGCTGTCCTCCCTTAAAGTGTGAAGTTCTATGAAGATAGACCTTTACGCACTCCACTGGACATAGAGATGCATCTTCCTTCAGATCGCAGATTCTCTAGCTGGTGCGTGCCCTCCATGACCGAATGGTTGGGAGAGTCTGCCACCAGAACTCCCTTTCAGACCCATTCCCCATCAACGGCGGCCTGAAGCAGGGCTGAGTTCTGGCCCCGAAGTGTTTCTCGCTATACACCGCAGCAATGCTCAATGAGATTCCCCCCAGACACACCCTCAGTCGACCTACGTTTCCCGCATGGATGGAGGCGCTTTCAACCTCGCTAGACTCCGCGCCAGAACCAAGACCACCTTGTGTGCAGTGCGAGAACTGCAGTATGCTGACGACAATGCCACCCCTGGTCATACGGCAGAGGACCTGCAGTCGTTAGCTGATGCATACAACTTTGCCTACGAACGTTTTGGGATGCAAGTCAACTCAGACAAAACCAAGACCCTCGTCCAACATCCACCAGGACTGATGCTCCCCAACTTCAATACCACAGTGAATGACCAACCGTTAGAACAGGTGGACCAGCTCTCCTACCTAGGGAGCATCCTAACATCAGCTCCCACAAGCAAAAAGGACGTGGAGAACAGGATCAGGGCAGCCCACTCCGCCTTTGGCCGACTCAACTGCCGCGTATTCAACAACCACGCACTGACAATGACCACCAAAATAATGGTGTTCCTGTATACATGTGAAACATGGACACTATATAGAAACGATATTAAAATCCTAGAACGTTTCCAACAAATGAAACTGAGGCAGATCTTGAAAATCCCCTGGGAGAGCCACACCACCAACATTGAAGTCTTTGAACGTGCCTCGCTGACCAGCGTGGAGGCCACCATCATCCACCACCGCCTACGCTGGATAGGACACGTGCATAGGATGGATCCATCTAGGCTCCCAAAGAAAATATTCTACGGAGAACTGACCCAGGGCACCAGACCACGAGGAGCCCCGAAAATGCACTATAAAGATCAACTAAAGCGCACCCTGGCTCTAACTGACATCGATCCTTCCTCATGGGAAAAAACCGCCAGGGACAGGAAAACCTGGAGGAGTACAGTACACCATGGCACCGTGGACTTCGAGGAAAGGAGGAGACAAAATGAGGAGGTTAGGAGGAGAAGAAGGAGAGAGCGATTAGAACAGCCCCGCCCACCACCTACCCTCCCTTGTGAACACTGTCCGCGACTCTTCCACCACAGACTAGGACTTAACAGCCACATCAGGCATAAGCCACCCACCCCACAGATAGGAGGCTGATGGCTAACGACAGAACCCAATACTCGGACACGAGTGGGCGCCGACGACGATATATATATATATATATATATATATATATATATATATATATATATATATATATATAATATATATATATATATATATGTGTGTGTGTGTGTGTGTATATACAGTATATATATATATATATATATATATATATATATATATATATATATATATATATATATATATATATATATATATATATACTGTATATATATATATATATATATATATATATATATATATATATATATATATATATATATATATATATATATATATATATATATATATATATATATATTTATGTGTGTGTGTGTATATACAGTATATATATATATATATATATATATATATATATATATATATATATATATATATATATATATATATATATATATATATATATATATATATATATATTTATATATATATATATATATATATATATATATATATATATATATATATATATATATATATATAAATATATATATATATATATATATATATATATATATATATATATATATATATATATATATATATATATATATATATATATATATATATATATATATATATAGGTGATGGGCTTTCAGTTGAGGGTGACGAAGATTCAGAGGTATGAATATTACC
>NW_027171924.1:25000-32500 GCF_036898095.1 Palaemon carinicauda
ATAATAATGCAACGTTTTCTTTTTTAACTTTCATCTAATTTTCATTTTGTGTCTTAGATTTCAGTTAGCTGATTTTCCTGATAATCATGTCACAATTTCTTTTCCAAGTACCTTCCCAAAATCGTAAAACCAAACTCTCTTTATCCATCCCATTTCACGTATTTAATCCCCCCTCTGCCAAAAAAATCTCTCGTCACGCAAACACGAAAATATATGTTCCTTGTTACCTTTGTAAGAAACGTCCAAATCCTTATTAACGAGAACGTATTTTTATTCTCATCCCTAAGGGTGGATGCTCCCGCTCCCTCTCACGGACACACATCCTTTTCATCTATAGCTGTATTACTTAAATATTTTTGCTAAGCATTTTCCATCCATTTCTAAGGATTTTGATGCAGGCTATTAATTATGTTATAACAAAAGAAAATGAAGAGAACCAGTGATGGAAGGAACACTTCAGTGAGGTCATGAATAGGAGATATGAAAGGAATGATTTGTTCAATATACTTGAGCTGAGCAGAACCTTAATGTGCCTATGAATGAAGTCAGTGTGTCTGAAGTCGAAGCTATCACTAAAAAACTCAAGAGAGAAAAAGCTTCTGCATACGATGGAATAACTGTTGAAAAGATATTGGCCGAAAAGGAAATGACTCCCAGAATACTTACATGATTATTTTATAGATTGTGGAGTGAGAAGCCAAAGCATGAGGAATGAGATCTAGAAGTGTTGGTGAGAATGGCAAAAAAAAAGGACATCTGACTGATTGCATTAATTACTGAGGCATTATATTTATGTCAGTTATTATTGAAAATTTATAGCATGCTCCTTCTAAAGAGATTAGAGAGAGGGATTCATAAAAAGCTGAGAGATGACCAAACAGGATTTAGAAAAGGTAGAAATTATACGGACCAAGCTTGCATTTTAAGACATGGGGTAGAGCAATATGTAGAATATAGAAGTAAACTTCTGATGACATTCGTGGACTATGAAAAAGCCTTTGATAGTGTGCACCCGCCAACCTGTGGAGAATCCTGCGTTATTATGGAGTTCATATTAGATATGTAAATTTGATTAGGTCTGTTCATGAGCATAGCATGTGCGAAGTTGATATTAGTGGAGTCCTATAAAATCATTATCTAGTGAACAGTGGTATACTCCAAGGTAATGTATTGTCACATATGTTGTTTTTGTGATGCATAGAACAGTTGAGGATGGTGGAGAAGGTTTGAAATGGAATTGGTAACAGGGAATTAGCTAACCAAAAGTGTGCAGATAACGCTGCCCTAATTAGCAGAACACCACAGGACAGCTTCCTTACCATAATGCATGATATATCACATGAGGTTGGACTCGAGATAAATAGAAGAAACACAGAAATGATGAGAACGAAATATGCAATAGGAAATGAAATATCATTGAAAGGAGAATGGATTAGGGGGCTGGAATCATTTAAATATTTAGTAACTATGATCCCTGATACAGGATCTTGAGAACTTTACTTTAATGAAAGATTGAAAACAAAGCAAATCAGGCAATGGCTAGGTAAAGTAAAATTTAGAAACTTGGAAATCCAATCCAATACAATCAAATCGCTCGAAAATACATATGAGATAAAATCAAATCAAATCAAATCACTTTAAAATGCGTATGAAAATCGGGCTATATATAACTTTACTGAGATCGGTATGACAATGAAACAATATCCAATAGATTTTGTAGATTTGTGAGCAAAGCCCTCAGGTGAATATTGGAAGTTAAATGGCAGGGCTGGACTAGAAACAAAACTATAGGAGAGATTACTCAAGTGCCATAGTTGGATGAAATCATGTTGAGGGGTAGATGGAGATGGTTTGGACATGTTATTTGCACTCCACAAGAGAGATTGGTTCACACACACATATGTATATATATATATATATATATATATATATATATATATATATATATGTATATATATATATATATATATATATATATATATATATATATATATATATGCATATATATATATATATATATATATATATATATATATATATATATATATATATATATATATACATACATATATATATATATATATATATATATATATATATATATATATATATATATATATATATATATATATATATATATATATATATATATATTTATAACAATAACAAGCTTAGAAATTTTTAGTCTACTGCTGATCAAAGGCCTAAGAAATTTCCTTATTCATATTTTTATTATCATTATCATTATTTACTAGCTAAGCTTCGACCCTAGCTGGAAGGTCAAGGTCTCCAACAGGGAAAAATACCCAAATGAGGAAAGGAAATGAGGAAAAAAGTAAACGATATAAGAAGTATTTAGAATTAAAATAAAATATTTTAGAAACGTTAACAATATTAAAACATATTTAATTTACAAACTATAAGAGGACGTATGCAAGCCTGTTCAGCATAAAAAAAAAAAAAACATTGCTGCGAGTTTGAACTTTTGAAGATTACTGATTCAACTACCCTATTAGGAAAATAGTTCCACAACTTAGTCACAGCTGCAATAAAACTTCTAAAATACTGTGTAGTAATGAACCTCATGATGGAGAAAGCCTGATTATTAGAATTAACAGAATACCAAGTATAACGATCAGCATGGAACTGTCCGGGAAGATCTGAATGTAAAGGATGGTCAGAATCATAACAAAAATCTTATGCAACATGCATAATGAACTAATTGAACAACGGTCTCAAAGGTTAGTATCTAGATCAGGAATATGAAATTTAATATACCGTAAGTTTTTGTCCAAAAAATTAAGATGAGAATCAGCAGCTGAAGACCCTACAGAAGAACATTACCCAAAACAAGTTAAAATGAAGGAATTAAAATACATCTTTAGAATAGATTGATCACCAAAAATCTTGAAAGACTTTCTCAATAAGCCAATATGCTTTGCAATTGAAGATATAGACCTAATGTGTTTTTCAAAAGTAAATTTGCTGTTGAGAATCACACCTAACATTTTAAAAGAGTCATGCAAAGTTAAAGAAACATTATCAATGCTCTGATTCGGATGTTGAGGAACCACGGTCCTTGACCTGCTTACAATAATACTTTGAGTTTTGTTAGGATTCAACTTCATACCCCATAATTTTAACCATGCACTAATTTTAGCTAGATCTCTAATAAGGGATTCAGCAACCCCAGATCTACATTCAGGAGATGGAATTGATGCAAAGAGAGTAGCATCATATGCATAGGCAACAAGCTTGTTTTCTAGGCCAAACCACATGTCATGTGTATATATTATGAAAAGTAGTGGGTCAAGAACACTACCCTGTACAACACTTGATATCACATCCCTATACCTATTATGGTACCCATCAACAACAACTCTTTGCGACCTATTAATTATAAATTCAAAAATGATGCCAAAAAATTACCCAGACTCCCAACAGTTTCAATTTAAAAACTAGGGCCTCATGATTAACACGGTCAAAGACAGCACTAAAACCAAGGCCAATCATAGAAACTTCCTGACCACAATCAAGAGATTTCAGTAAAGCATTGGAGATTGTAGGAGGGGCATTGCATGCTGCAAGGCATTTACGAAAACCGTATTGCAAACTAGGGAACAGATGATTACCTTTGCAAACCTATTAAAACATTTAGCCAAAATATATTCAAAAACTTTAGATAATATGGGAGTTATGAAAATTGGGCGGTAATCAAATGGACTTTAGCAACCACAAACACATTTATATAGTAGAGAAACATTACCAATCCTCCAACAAGTGCTAAAGGCTCCTCCTTTTGCTAACTTGTACAAAATACCTGATAACTTTGGAGCTAAGAAATCTGTAGTCTGCATAAAAAACAAAGGAAAAATACCATTTGGACCTACACCTCCATAACCATCAAGGTCCATCAACAGAGCTTTAATTTCCCGTGATCGAAAAGCTAAACTTTGTTTGTTTAGCCTCCGGAAAACAAGAATGAGGAAGTTCGAGATTCTCGTTACTCTACTCGCTGTCAAACACATCTGACAAAGAGTTGCCTTTCCCTTTGGACAGTGAGTGAGTGAGCCCTCTGGTTTAAGTAAAGAAGGAACTGTTGCGCCAAAGATTGCATTTTTAAGTGTAATCCACCACTTATGATCCTGGGTTGTACCAGATAGGATTTATTTTATGGATAAATTGTATTCTTTCTCAGTTGAAGTATAAACTCTGATCAAAAGATCTAAGCAGAGTATAGTTATTTCAAATCAAATATGATCTATTACCCTTCCAAAGAGGATATGACTCCTTCTTCTCCAGATGAGCACGTTTACAATGGTAATTGAACCATGGTTTTGTCCTTCATTCGGTACTTTAGTACACGAGAAGGGATACATCTATCAATAATACTGACTAGATTCTCATTCAAAGGGACTACAGGAGCAACACTACTATACAATTGCGACCAATTAAAGCCTAATAGATCATGAAAAATCTCATTCCCGTCTTTCTGAGATTTCATATAAATCTTACATGAGTAAGATACATTATGGACAGGCTGCTCGGTCTTCATTAATAATGAAATTAAGGCATGATCAGATGTCCCAACTGGAAACAAGCCATACTTGTTAAAATGCCAGGGTAGTCGGTGTATACGAGGTCCAAGAATTTACCAGACCTGTGCGTAGCTTCACTTATCATTTGCTCACAGCCTGATTCAGAGGCAAAGTGTAAAGCTCTTAAGCCATGGCGATCGTTAAGAGAAACAGATTTTAACCACTCCATATGGTGAGCATTGAAATCAACGATAAAGACAAAGGTGGCCTTTCTATCATCTTCTTGTATCTTAGCCATAATGGTAAGAAAGCATTCAAAGATAGAATCATCCATGCTAGGATTCTGGTAGATCCAACACAAATAGAAGATGTGATGCCTGCCACAAATTTCTATTACCTGAATCTCATGCCATCCACATTCAGAGCAGGGCTTATGAGAAGCAGGGTACTCGGTCATAATATTCGCTACCATTTCCCTGGTCCTAGGGATAGCATCGCCTTTCAACATAATTGGCTTTTTGAAACAAGTTATAAGGAGCTCAGATGAGTGCCTCATATAAGAACGCAAAGTTTTTGAGCACAAAAGAATATCAAACTGTGTGGACGCAACTGTAAGGTCTTGATTATTTGTATGAAGACCACGAATATTCTAATACAGTAGACGACATCGACGAATTCTAGGATGAACTGGTCATGGATTTTTCTCACTGTCTCCAGAATGAATGGTGATAAAAAAGATACATCATATGTATATACCAAATTAACAAGAATGATAACAAGAAAAATATGTACAGAAATATAAATGAAATTATTTATCAAACCCATAGACTATAGAATAAAAGTCGGAAAAACTGGTCAACACGGAGGAGCCTATACACCATACAAGGCTCAATACCCATCAGGATAGCCAATTCAACTGTAGTTAACATCCTGACTAATTAGATGTTGCTCTTGGGGGTTAGCCAGTTTTCATCAATACTCGGACCAATACAGATTGGTGATGGCAGGAAACGTTTGTATGATCTCTCACACAAACCAACTTAATAAGAGTGTCCCTGGGTAGTAGCAGACTTTGCTGATCACGGCGATACACAAACCTTTACACTACAAGCTAAGAATTGTTGTTGTTTTTTCTATACTGTATGATACATAGGCTACTATTAGAATTGTTTTCTAAGTCTTATCTGACAGATACTTCCATTACCTTAAGCAGTGCAGTGAAGACCCAACGGATTTAAAATACACTCTTACAAAGAGATCGAAGAAAAAACTACCTTTCCAGAGTAATTATTTAATAGTTGGTGGTAAATAGAGGTAGAAAAAAATTTATCAATATATCTAAAAAAAATAAAGCTCATAAGAGTTATCAAACATTCCCACGAGGAGACTACAATGACCATGCTTCCATCTCATGAGAAGCACCTAAGAATATGTACTCATTAGTCAGTCCCCTTAGCTTCTCCGAAGTCGTATTGACTTAGAGGTATCTCTAAAGGACGACACACGAACAGGGCTAAAGAATGATGGGTCCAACATATCAACAAATTATATATTTTTGATATTCATAAGTTGTCGACATTTACAGTAGATGATTAAGTAAAAGAGCAATGGAATCATACTTTGAAATTCTTCCTTATCGCTGCAATCAATATTTCTAAAAATTAGTTATAATTTGCATTTTATTTTTCACAATTATTTTGATGTATTTTGGTCCAAATTTGCATTGGACTTTGTGCAATAATTTGCTTAGTTTACATTTATTTAATGAACAAGAGTTATTTGTATAGATTTAAATTTTACAAATATGGATATAGCTGCAAATGCAAAATTGTTATATATTGACTAATTTCATCCCGATTTAACGAATGGTTAGAGGGTAAATTGCGTGTATATTTTAGGTGAGAGGTATATAATAAAACAGACAAAAACAATGTTTAAAGTTATGTCCAAATGGTTTTTATGGCGTAAGGAGCATAATTGACCGTTCTGTTTTTTGCCTGCGAACTATATTTTAACATTTGGGTATAGTTAGATCTAGCTTCCTCTATAGATTTTCATGCTTCTCATCCCTAGTGTTATCTTTAAAAGGATTTTTGTTAAAAGGTTTTATATATTTCATTGTATTAGGGACTTATCCGTCTACCAATACTAAAGCATCGAATGAATAATGTAGTTTAAATTGATACCAACGGACTGAGCTATAGACTACATGGAAAAGAAGAAGACTAAGATACATTTTGATAATACTTTTTCAATGAAAAACTCATACCAAGGGACTGAGGTATATTCTATTTGTAAAATATGAAGATTAGGATACATTTTGATAATACTTCTCCAATGAAAAATTTATACCATGAAGATTAGGATATATTTTGATAATACTTTCCAATAAAAAATTCAATACCTAGAGACGCAGATATTTTCTATTTGCAAAGACGAAGACTAGGATACATTTGGATAATAGTTCTTCTGTGAAAAATTCATGCCAAGGGAATGAGGTATAGAAAATTTGCAAAATAGAAAGAATAAGGAACATTTTGAGGAATACCTTCTCACTGAAAGAATAGACTGCGTGCAACACTTCTAATAGCAGGAAATTTAATGTCTTCTTTATAAATTGACACATGGTGCTGGTGTCATATGAAAAAGAAACAAAATGACTACACACTCCCATGACGGATGAAGTAAGAGAAGCTCTTCAATGTGAAAGTTTCCTCCACGGTTCTTTTAGGGGATAAAAATAAGAGTGTCTCTCAGTGCTCCAATTGCGTGAAAATCAACACTAGTAACATTAAAGTTTTGATTAAAAACATGAAAAATAATTGGTGCAGAAAGATCAACATATTTCATGCGTTTTTACGTAGATACATAATTTCCCCTATATGATAAAGAACAGGAGTGGCATTGCAATACATGTAACTAGTCAGTCTTCCCCACCCCCACCCCCTCCTTTGCTAAGGGT
>NW_027171924.1:35000-52500 GCF_036898095.1 Palaemon carinicauda
CCCAATAGAATTTGTAGTAAAATGAATCTACCCCCACACTTGGAAGTACTCTGATAGACAAACCAATTTACTTAAAGAATTCATGGAAAATAAATAAATAAAAAATGTATATCGAAAAAATGTTTAGTTGTTAATTTCATCTATCATAGAAATAAAAGTGTGTCTTTTTGGCATGGAAATAGCACACAAGAAAAAAAGTAGGAAGTACATTTATAAACAGAAATAAAACACTCTTTTTAGCATTACGTGGTAAACAAGCAAAACTACTGACCATCATGTATTTCAAACTCAAATTGAAATTTTATTGAATCCACTATTTTGGGGAAAAAAGTTTATCCTTTCTGGCATAAGAATGGCACAAAAAGAAAAATAATGCTATTCTTTCTGGCATAAGAATGGCACTCAAAGAAAAATAATGTCATTCTTTCTGGCATAAGAATGGCACACAAAGAAAAATAATGTTATTCTTTATGGCATAAGAATGGCACAAAAAGAAAAATAATGTTATTCTTTCTGGCATAAGAATGGCGCACAACGAAATATAATTAAGAAAATATTACAATCTTTAATATTTTAACGACAGATTGAAATCTTCAATATTTTCATATCAGCTACCTCAGGCTTTGGAAAAATGATACTGTTTCATCTTGTATACAATAAACTCGATTTTTGAAGTTACTGCTACTAGGATGCTGTCTTCAGGATTCAACCGGTTTCTGTATTTGTTTTTAGATTTACAAGGGTAGAAAAACATTGTTTGCAAAGGTAGGTTGTTGGAAAGGTAGTAGCATTTTAGTTGCTTCCATATGTGCAGTTTTATAAGCCTTTGCAGTTTTTGACATCCAAAAAATTGAGAGATCATCTTTGTTCTCAAATTCCATTTTTGTTTCATTGCTGGAACGAAGTTAAATAAGCTCTTCTGCCAATCCTTCAGGCTGTTCAGGCAAATCAGCCAGCTCACTTTTGAAGCAATTTACAACCGAGCTGACAGTATGTGAATCAAGTTCTGGAAAATTGTCACAGAACCTATTTTAAAGTTTGGTCAGGTGCCTTATGACTGACTCCTTAATGTCTTGACAGTCTTCCAAAAACTCTCCCAGTTTTGGAAAGGCAGCAGTCTTATTGGCATTTATTTTCTGGTTCCAAGACTGAAGCTTTGATACAAATGCTGACATTTTTTCCCTTGCTAACAGGAGATTGATTTTCTTTCCTTGCAATTCCTTGTTCAGTTCGTTTACATGTCCAAAAATGTCAGCTGAGTACGTAAGAAGAGCTAGCCAGGTTGTTTTTCTGAACTTTTCTGCAAGTATGTGTTTTTTTATCAGTCAGAAACATTTCGAGTTCTGTTTTAACCCTGGATAGGTACGCTCCTCGGACACCCCTTTAAGGGTATACTCGGACGCAAGCGACCCCGACGCCAAAAAAAAAAAAAATTCTTGAAAAATCAGTTTTTGCAGTAACCTCCTTTTTTCTTTTGCCAAAAAAAAATTCAAAGAATGCTTAAAACAACTGTAAAGATAAATACTACTCATCTGCAGAAAAACTATCTTTTATAAATATTTTAAAAAATTAAGTAAAAAAAAAAGACCTTACATGAAAATTCATAAAAAAAAGTTTATACATATATACACAAATCCTTTTAGGAATTGATTCTTGAATGTTTAGGACACATCTTGATGTATTTTGGATGAACTCAGACCCATGGAGGTGAAGATCTGAAATGAGAAAAAAAGGGTAACTTTTTTTGGCCAAAAAAATTTGTCCAAATTTCATGAATTTTTTGGGTACCCAAATGAAATAGGAAGTGGATAATTTTTTAGGGAATAAACATATGTTATCCTAAAAGAGAAATATGTAAAAAAATCTTCATTATTTTGTAAATTACATTTATATCAGGGGCCATATCTAAAGGTAATTTTTTGAGTACTTAGAAATTTCGTAAAAAAATACATATATTTAATATATAATATGATATTTATGCAGGTAAAAATATACCAAAATATCACAAATTCTATAGGGAACAAGAATATATATAGATAGGGCAACTTATGCTTCGGATATGTCCACAAAATGGCCGCCAACCACACTGACTCAGACTCCCTAATCTGCCACTTGAAATGTAGGAAGGGTATGTCAATTTCAAGGTGTTATTTACTAATCTAATTATTCTTGGATATGCATAAAAATTGTATGGTGGGTTGCTGGATAATTGTTGATTATTTTACGACTATAAAATTAAAATTCTGCCCCCAAAAAAGTTTTTTGAAGGGAAATAAAATCGAAAAAAAAAAATGTAAAACAATATAATATTTCAGCTAAAAAAATTTGATGATATTCAATCAAAAAAGAAGTAAACAAAATTTTCCCACAAATAAACATCTAGAGGAATCATTACTCTGTGATAGTTCCTTAGTACGAAGTAATTTTGAAAGAAATGGGAAAAAACGAAAAAGTGGCAATCGCAGTAAAATCGAACACATACCTATATATACGCCATATCTGGCTAAAAATAAAGACAGGCATGGGTAGCCAGATCATCTAGAAACACTTTCCAACACTATAAAATTATAAGTTTTGCGACACTACTTGCCAATTCCTTACGGTAACATGACTAAGCAAAAATATGCAAAACAAACAAAAAGGGGCACTCGAGGAAAAATGGCCAACATTCTAATATACGGCATTTCAGAAAAAAAAAAAATTCAGCCACGTAATAGGCAAACCATCAAGGCACATTTTCCGACAAATAAACATCTAAATGAATCATTACTCTGTGATAGTTCCTTAGTACGTAGTAATTTTGAAAGAAATGGGAAAAAACGAAAAAATGGCAATCACAGGAAAATCGAACACATACCTATATATACGCCATATCTGGCTAAAAAAAAAGATAGGCATGGGTAGCAAGATCATCTAGAAACACTTTCCAACACTATAAAAATATAAGTTTTGCGACACTTCTTGCCAATTCCTTACGGTAACACGACTAAGTTAAAAAATGAAAAACAAATAAAAAGGGGCACTCGCGGAAAAATGGCCAACATTTTATTATACGCATTTCAGAAAAAAAAATTTCAGCCACGTGCTAGGCAAACCATCAAGGCATATTTTCCAACAAATAAACATCTAAATGAATCATTACTCTGTGATAGTTCCTTAGTACGTAGTAATTTTGAAAGAAATGGGAAAAAAACGAAAATATGGCAATCACAGGAAAATCGAACACATACTTATATATACGCTATATCTGGCTAAAAAAAATAATAGGCATGGGTAGCCAGTTCATCTAGAAACACTTTCCAACACTATACAAATATAAGTTTTGCGACACTACTTGCCAATTCCTTACGGTAACATGACTAAGCCAAAAAATGCAAAACAAATAAAAAGGGGCACTCGCGGAAAAATGCCCAATATTCTAATATACGGCATCTCAGATAAAAAAAAAAAAGACATGCACGTGTTAGCCCAACCATCAAGGCACACTTTCTAACACATAAACATGAAAAAAAAAATCAATAATATACGGCAATTCCTTACTACGTAGTAAATTTTTACAAATATTGAAAAAAAACAGAAATTGGCAACCGCAGTTAAATACCCAATATACCAATAACTACGTCGTATCTGACAAAAACAAAGTCACGCATGGGTAGCCAGATCATCTAGACACACTTTCCAACACTAAAAAAGCAAAAGTTTTACGACACTATTTGGCAATATCTTACGAAAAAATGACTTGGCAAAAAAATGAAAAAAAATTAAAAAGGGGCACTCGCGGTAAAATGCCCAACATTCTAATATACGGCATCTCAGATAAAAAAAAAGACATGCACTTGTTAGCCCAACCATCAAGGCACACTTTCTAACACATAAACATGAAAAAAAAAAAATCAGTAATATACGGCAATTCCTTACTACGTAGTAAATTTTTACAAATATTGAAAAAAAACAGAAATTGGCAACCGCAGTTAAATACCCCATATACCAATAACTACGTCGTATCTGACAAAAACAAAGTCACGCATGGGTAGCCAGATCATCTAGACACACTTTCCAACACTAAAAAAGCAAAAGTTTTACGACACTATTTGGCAATATCTTACGGAAAAATGACTTGGCAAAAAAATGAAAAAAAATGAAAAAGGGGCACTCGCGGTAAAATGGTCCTCGTGGTGATGAACGACATATTAACTAAAAAAAAAAATCATGCACATGGTAGCCAAACAATCCACCAAGACTTTCCACAACTGATAACCTATACAAGTTGCATCATTATACGACAATTTCATAATACGTAATAACTTTGATAATTATGTAAATTACCTTAGAAGGGTAAACTCGGTCGCGCTCGACCCCGATGCGTCTCAGAATTCGGGGAATTAGTACAGCTACAGCAATGCACATCTGGACACTACTAGAGCGTGTAGGCGAGACGCCTACTGCAGGTCGATCACCCACAAATTCAGTCATGGGGGTGAGTCACGTGAGAAAAACCTGTTTTTTTTTTGGCGCTCGGGGTTGCGAACGACCCACCGTACCGTTCCAGGGTTAAGACCCCACACTCTATTCAGGACATTTCCACGTGAAAGCCATCCCATTTCCGTATGGAAAAAAAGGGTTGAATATTCAGCCTCTTCATCCTCACATAAATCATGAAACATCCTTGTGTTTAGTGCATGCCCTTTTACAACATTGACAATCTTAACCACATCATTTAACACAGAAGCATGCATCAACCTTATTGAACACATCAATACCACGAGTTCTCAACTCAGAAGGAGAACACAACAACATTTCTTCGATTTCATCAGCCCCTATATCGAATGTATACCATCAATTGTGAATTACTACTTACATGTGTAGTCTCATCAAGTTGAATGGCAAACTCTTTACTTTTTTATACTGAAGAAATCACTTGTTCCCTCACATTTTCTGCTAAGATGGAAATTCTTTCTTTAATAACTCTAGCAGATAAAGGTACTGTATTCAGTTGTTTAGCTACTTGCAGCCCAAACATTATTTCTGCCATTTTTACAGCCGCAGGCTTGATTAAGTCTTCACTAATAGTATGTGGTTTCTTGTTTCGAGCAACCAACCATGCCACTTAAAAACTAGCTATTGCCACTGAACGTTGGTCAAACATTGCACTCGTGTTACTTTCCAGTCTCTGTCTTTTGACTGTTTTTTTCCAGATTCTCAAAGTATTCCCGTGGTTTGGAAGACAGATGTGAATGAACCTTGTCCAAGTGTTTCTTCAGTTGATTCTTTTTGAAAGACTCAGCAGTCAGTACTTTCATACAAACTACACATTGAGGCTTCATTTGTCCTTTGTCCTCTATTTCCGTGAAGCCATTATTAAGGAACTTTGCCTAATATGTCCTTTTCCTTGATGATGCCAGCTGAAAATGAAAACAATTCAGCAATTACACATACATTGCAACATTAACTTATTCACCACACTAAACGTTAACTATAATCACTGTCAGTTAACAGACTTCCTCCACCAACGTGAACTACTAGTTAAAATCCAGCATAATCGTCCAGCCAGCCACTCCTTGACCTCACTCCAATAAAATCCAAGCTGCCACCACCAAAACCACCACCTTTCACTCCTTTTCTTCTTCCCTTTATCCAGGCCTCCCTTGCCTATGATCGTGGTTCTTCCTCCTGTAACACCCCAGGGCAAAAATCCACCAGGTAGATGACGAGGGGCTAAATAAAGACTGATAAGTCAAGGAGCAAATGACACCACCAAGATAACAACGCAAAAGCGATATCACTGAGGGTTAAAAACAGTTTCAATACTGATGAAGCAGTTTCAATACAGATAATTCTCTGTTTCCATAGTTTTAAAGATTTTGGGATCCTCGATGTATTCTTTTCTCCCACTTTCATATCAGTTTCTCTCACTTAGCACATCCACATACGTAGCACGTTCATTACCCCCAAAAATTTCGAATTTTTCCCCATTTGGGGTAATTTACCCCTGTTCCCGACCACTGGTCTAGACCTAGAGACCCATGATGTTACTGTCATACATCATTTCACCTAAGCATGAACTATGTTAGTGCTTCCTGCCCCCTACAGGGAATAGTCGTACTGCACTCTGGAAAAAGTCTCGAGGAGTACATATTAACTATGGAGGACAAAATGGCAAGCTTGTATAGTGGTCTCGCCCTATACATTATAAAGCAAAGTTTGTATGAGAGTCACTAATGTCAGTATGAATTCCTGACATCTCCCCCAGTGTGTCTACTCTTATTAAACTATCGGATAACAGTTGTATCCGTATAGGAACAAATTTTGCATCTCTACTACCATCCCCATAGGATACAATGTTAATCCTTCCTAAGGAAGGGTTTAAGCAAGTAGATTTGGCTTGAAGAAAAGAAACAATCTTAAAAGACATTCCATGTTAAAATTATCCATATTTTAAACTTAATGCTCAGTACATTTCTAATAAAATGAGTGTGGGCGAATACGACGCAGGGTTTACAATGAACTCGTATATTAAAATTTTAATAAACATATATATCAGTCAACATTTATAAAATTTGTAAAATGTGGACGATATTCATTAAAGCATTAAGAAAACAGTAAACAGAAAATATTGTTCCGTCTAAAAGGAAACAGATTTGCCACTTTAATCGAATTATTAATAATATTGATACAGTCTACATTACTGTTTATTTACACTAGCGTAAGAAACGCTTGGCACAAGTGTCTGTATTATGCTTATATTTCACCAAAGTCAATGGAACAGTTCGTAAGGATACGTTAATGGCCTATCACTCAGTGTGTAGTAACAGTCTATGACTACACACCAACCCTCTTAATTAATCGTCCCAAATTAATTTCACTGTTCCTTGCAGATTTAAACGGCAGGTTTAAGAATTCTACCTGCCGTTACTACACACCTCTTGAGTTGCTCCACTTGCTTCGCATAGTGCATAAAGAACACCTTGGATGACTACCAGCCGGTGTATGAACAAAGATGTTTGAAGTCCATATAATTAAGGAAATTTTATGGAAGAGGCAACTTTCCTCGGATCATGACTTGTAGGTGTACTGTGTGGATCAGCTCTGCGAATAATATATGTGATTCTCGCCATTAGTTTTTTCAGAGATAAATTTGAACCCGAGGTTTCTACTCTGAACAGCTGTCCTCCCTTAAAGTGTGAAGTTCTATGAAGATAGACCTTTACACACTCCACTGGACATAGAGATGCATCTTCCTTCAGATCGCAGATTCTCTAGGGACCCCACATGTTGGTGGGTAGCTCGTTCTTGATAAGAACAATTTAGTCTGGAAATAGATTCAGTTCTCCCTCCAAGAACTGGACGTGGCCTTCCTCTCTAGAGAGAGCCACTATTTCACTAACTCTGGCCGCCAATGCGAGTGCAAACAGAAATATGACTTTTGAGTCAAATCTTTCTAAGCGCACTCCTCATTGTTCATTATTTATGCAAAATGAAGAATCTTATCTAGTGACCATGAAATGGGTCTCGTAGGCGCTGAAGGACTAAGCTTAGCACGTGCCTTCAGAATTCATTAAGAACGTCGTTAGAAAGGTCGACCTGAAAGGCATATAGTATCAGTCTTGTCAAGGCAGACTTGCACATTGATATTGTGTTGACTGCTAAACCCTGCTCATGAAGGTGAATGAAGAATGATAAACAGAAATCTGTCGAGATTTCTCTTTGGTTTCTTTGCCTTGACAAAAGATGCCCGCTTCTTCCTTGATGCCTCATATTATCTTCTGATTTCTTCCAAAAAGTCTATACTGTCTTTTGATACCCCGAATCTTTTTCTCATCGCTAATAAGAGAAAATCATGATGTAGGTTCCGGGTTTTCTGTGATGAAGCGAAGACAGTCGACTTCTGTACTTGCTGAGACATTGTTGGATCCGGTAGCGGTAAAAACTTCAGTCGTAGTTCCAATGCCAGAGGGAACCACATACTGTTTGGCCACTTGTGGGCTACTAATGCTGCTTTCCCTTTAAAGGATCTCAGTTTGTCGAGGACCTTCAAAAGGAGGTTGTTAAGAGGGAACAGGTAAATCTTGGACAATCTGTTCCAGTCTAGGGATATAGCGTCCACTGCCTCCTCTAGCGGATCCTCCTATGGGGACAGAGCGATGTATTTTCTTGTTGTCTTTCGTCGCAAGGAGGTCTATCTGCAGTTCCGCGACTTAACTCAACACGAAGGAGAACGATTCTGCGTCTAGGGACCATTCTGACTCTATTGGTGTAAACCTGGATAGAGTGTCCGCTGTCACATTGCGGAACCTATGAATGTTAACTGCTGACAGGTGCCATTTCTTCCTTTCTGCCAAACGGAATATGGGCAACATCACTTGGTTGATTTGAGGTGACCTTGACCCTTGTCGATTCAGGCATCTCACTATCACCTCACTGTCTAGAACCAATCTTATGTGGGTCGAGTGGCGAGGAGATACTTTCTTTAGTGTCAGAAGTACTGCCATGGCTTCTAGAAAGTTGATGTGAAATGACTTGAAAAGATTGGACAAAGCCCTTTGGACTCTCTTCTGGTGAGAGTGGCCTCCCCAGCCTTCCTTTGAGGCATCTGTGTGGATAGTAACTGACAGAGGAGGAGGTTGAAGAAGTATTGATTTCTTCAGGTTGTTGGCTTTGGACCACGGCTTGAGAATCGTTCCCAGTGGAGTCAGTAGTGGTCTCATTAGATCTCTTGGCGCATTTGATGTGTATTTTCTCCAGACTCCTGTTGCATCCTTTAGCTGTGCTCTTAGCACTGGATCTGTCGTCGAAGCAAACTGTAGAGAGCCCAGCACTCTCTCCTGTTCACGTCTTGATATCTGTTTGGATTTCAATAGTCTCTTGACAGATCCTGCTATTTCTTTCCTCTTCTTCCCAGGAATGGAAAGTCGATGTGACTTCAAATTCCCGTGGATTCCCAACCACTGAAATTTTTGAGCTGGAGATAGTCGAGACTTTTTGATGTTGATCTTGAATCCCAGTTGTTCCAGGAACTGGATCACTATCTTGGAGGCTTACATGCATTCTGTCCTGGATGCTGCCCACACCAGCCAGTCGTCCAAGTAGGCCATTACTTGGAGCCCTTTAGGCGAAATTGATGGACGGCTGCGTTCACAAGCTTCGTGGAAATTCTTGGGGCTATGATTAGCACAAATGGCATGACTCTGAAGGTGTAAAGTCTTCTTTGTAACTTGAAGCGTAGGTAGGAGGAGAGGTGACAATTAATTGGAACGTACCAATAAGCGTCAGACAAGTCTATAGAGACGGTATATGCCCTTTTGCGCAGTAGGGTCCTTATGTGTTGAAGTGTGAGCATCCTGAACTTGTAGCTCACTATGAACTTGTTGAGCGGCGACAAGTCCAGAATGACTCTGAGTTTTTCTGAGTCCTTCTTTGGAACACAAAATTGCCTTCCTTGGAACTTGATGGACTTAACTTTTCGGATTACTCTTTTCTCTAAGAGTTCTTGGATATATTCTTCCAGAACGGGGGTAGAGTGTTGAAAGAACTGAGGAAATTGAGGTGGAAGGCTGCTCCAGCTCCAACCTAGTCCATTCTTTATTAGGCTGTGGGCCCAGGGATCGAAGGTCCAACGATCCCTAAATAGATGTAGTCTCCCTCCTACTGGAAGCATCTCACTTCTGCTGTTGTGGACCTGAGGCCTTGCCTCCTTGACTGCGTCCTCCCCTGAATCCCCTTCCCCTTGAAGGGCATCTAGAAGAACCTCTGGCTGTTCCTCTAGCTTTTGAGCGAAAGGAAGAAGTCTGCCTTTCAAAAGCTGGATTAAAAACCTGCCACTGTGTCGCCACTTGTTGAGGTACCAACTGGTACGTGGTTGGAGGATGTGCCACTATCTGAGGCACCGTGGTCGCAGGAAGTTGCTGTTGTTGCTGTCGGTAGGGCTTAGCCGGCCGAGAGGATAGCCTAGGTCTTTTAGCCTTCTTCTTGGGTTGGGATCCTAATCTGAAGAAGACTTTCTCTTAAGATTTAAGCCCCACTTTTTGAGAAGATTCCTATTCTCCGTGGTGGCCTTGTCTACTACCTCTTTAACCACTTCGTTGGTAAAGAGGTCCTTACCCCAGATGCAAGAGATCAGCTTCCTCGGTTCGTGCCTCACCACAGCTGAGGCGAACACGAACTCTCTACAGGCTCTCCTAGCTTTAATAAAGCTATAGAGATCCTTCGTAACTGTGGCCAGATGGGTTTTGGCCACTACCATGAACATGTCCTGGTTCTTGGGGTCACTTGCCATCGTTTCCAGTGTTGTTTGCAACGACATCAATGCCGCAAGTCTTTCTTTCGTCTCTTGCTCTCTGCACAAGAGAAACTCCAATAGCTTTGGAAGTTACTCACCAAACTGAATTTCGGCAATATCAGCTTCTAGCTTCCCGGCTGAGAAGGTAAGGTGGACGTCCTTCCAGTCTTTTTGGTCCAAGGGTAAGATCAGGGATAACGGCTTGCATTCCTCCAAAGAGGGGCATGGTTTCCTTGCCTCCACCGCCTTCAAGACTGCCTTATATCCCTTTTCCAGGAATGGAAAGGTTCTGGTTGGAGAGGCCACAAAGTAGGGAAGCTTCTTACTCAAGGCTGTCACCTTTGAGTTTGTAAAGCCCCTCTCTTTCATCGAGTTCACTAGTAACGCCTCTGCTTTACTATGGTCAAAGACTATGACCTCCTACGGCTCCGTCTCCTCCTTTGAGGCTGGCTCCTTCCTATGAGGGACATAGCAGTCCGGGTAAGAGTCTTTGTTGGACCAAAATTCCACCTCTTCCAGGGGAATTGAGCCTAACTTCTCCGATGTAACAATCTTCCCTGTTGTCATTGGCATGTGTTCGGCACACCTCCAAGGATTGGTATCAGAGCACAAAGGAAGATCCTTCACGTTGAGTCGCTTCTGGGGCCTACGTGATGCTGCGAGTCTACGTATCTCCAGTTTCATCGCAGCTTCCTTTTCATCATTCTTTTTGTATTTATTGAATCATCTCAACAATAAAAGAAAGAATCCTTCCCAGATCACCTGGGATAGCAGACGATGTAGAGGGAACCGATGAAACCGACATCTCATCGATTTCTTCCTCTTCTATTTCTGGAGCCTGGGTCAGCTCCTCCTCCTGACCTTCTCCCAGAAGGTCCTTCTCTGTATAATCCAACACTTCTAACATCCTATCTTCCAATTGGATGTCTTGAAGGGCAGCCGAGACTTCAGAATCTACTAGATTCTGTACAGTTGGTATATCCTCCTGGGGCTGAGGAATGACTGCATCAGCCGATACCTTAGGGAAAAGGTAGGTCCTCATCTTCTCGTTTAGAAGGTAGGGGCCTGATGTGTTTTTCTGAAAACCCCTCACCCAGGTTCGCAACTTTTCCCTAGCAGCATCCCTTGACTACGCCGACTTAGGGGTGTCAAATGCCTCGGTAATCAGGTTAGAACATATGATACATACCTGAGGGTCCCAATACTGGAGATCACCTTTGGAGGCTGCGCATGCTGCGTGCGTCCTGCATAACTCATGTCCACAGAAGTTCTTGCTGCGGACTTTGCAGAATATACTCCCGTACTTCGGATGCTCCTCCTGTAAAGGGAAGAGAATCCATGATTATCAAGTGAAGATTTTCACTTATTATTTATACATGTAGCTTCTAAGGTAAAGCTAGAAAGGAAAGAGGGAAAGACACATACTTGTATTTCCTGCCCAGCCAATTGCTGAAACCTCCCAAGATATTAAAACTAAGGTTAACTCTCATTCTAGAATACTTTATATATTTTCCTAGGGGGAAAGTTAAGGTGTAGCTCACACCTTAAAATAAAGTTTTAATATACGGGATAAAATGAATACAGAAAGAACTCACTTTTTACATATTTTACGGTCTCAACAAAAGATTGTAAAAGATAACATTAAGTATGTTTGAAGAACTTTAGTTTTACAACAAACTCTGTACTGTAGTCTCATTAATGTAGTGTGTACTACACCACAAATATAATAACTACTCTACATCGCATGCTGTCGTGCCGGCTGGCACGCGCCGTCACACTCTGGCATGTGCTGCCACGTGCCAGCCGGCATTTACCCTTGTATAGATCAAAGGTATACTACCTTTAACTAATAGGCGGCAATTCACTGGTTCGCAAATGTGTGCCAGCCGGCAATCAATGCCGGCCGGCAACTAAAAACACTAGCACCCGGCTGCCTTCCGCTAATCGTAGTGGCCGGCAGATCTCGGGATGTGTTTCTACTGCCGGCTGGCAAAGGTAGCGATACCCATGCCGGCCGGCAGTGACTACCCAATTAGGAACATTTATATGTAAGTCTATATATGTGTCTGTATATGTAAACCAGTATGTGTACATGTATGTATATGTCAAAGGATATATTATGCATGTTTGTGTATGAATGCCTGTATGTGTATACGTATGTATATATCTTTTTAGATATTTATATATAGATGTGGTTTACATTTACATATAGTTTTGATTATGTATCTATATCGATAAGGCTACCGTTATTCGTATAAATAAACTCTATTGAAAGTAAAAAACAAGAATTTACCGGTCACCAGAAATGACTCTTTTTGGCAGGTGTCTAATGAGGTAGGATCTCAGTCCAGTAAACACCTGACCTCAGCCCAGGTAGCTGATATTGGAATGTCATTGTTCTGTAAACCTCTATATATATGTTCATACGTTTTCTTTCCCCATAAAATGTAAAGAAACCTCTCTCAATAAATCAGTCCTCTGAAGAAGTATCACGAAAGTAGTCAAGACGTAATTGTATATTTTGGGTTTTCATTTTCCCTATGGTTCTTCTGCATATATATATATATATATATATATATATATATATATATATATATATATATATATATATATATATATATATATATATATATATATATATATATACACACACACACACACATATATATATATATATATATATATATATATATATATATATATATATATATATATATATATATATATATATATATATATATATATATATATATATATATATATATGTATATATATATATATATATATATATATATATATATATATATATATATATATATATATATATATATATATATATATATATATATATCTTTCCAAAGGAAATAGAGAAAGGAAACATATTTTATTTTGATAAACCAAAAGTATAATTTAATCATAACACATTTCAGTGATTAATATTCACTTCTAAGAATTTAGCTTCAAAATTTCATATTTAATCCAAATAGAAACTTATCGAGAAATATCTCTAAGAAATATATGTACTTTTGTCGAATATATATATATATATATATATACATATATTTATATATATATATATATATATATATATATATATATATATATATATATATATATATATATATATATATATATATATATATATATATATATATATATATATATATATATATATATATATATATATATATTATGCATATATATATATATATATATATATACATATATATATATATATATATATATATATATATATATATATATATATATATATATATAT
The DNA here is from genome assembly GCF_036898095.1 of Palaemon carinicauda. Taxonomy (NCBI): domain Eukaryota; kingdom Metazoa; phylum Arthropoda; class Malacostraca; order Decapoda; family Palaemonidae; genus Palaemon; species Palaemon carinicauda. The sequence continues at coordinate 48,557 of NW_027171924.1, forward strand.
ATATATATATATATATATATATATATATATATATATATATATATATATATATATATATATATATATATATATATATATATGTATGTATGTATGTGTGTGTAGTTTAAAAATAACTCAGTCTTTTTTATTTACTTCATATAGACCTAGTGTTAATATCAAGAATACATATATTAGCCACAAGAGGAAGAAAAATAAGAGAGAGTAGTGTGCCCGAGTTTACCCTCAAGGAAGTGAACTCGACCACAAGACACTGAAAGATCACAGATCCAATGGCACAATCCGATGGTTTGATTTTGAAGGAACTGGTTACAATAGCGAAGTTCTCTTTTAACTTCACCATGAGCAAAGCAGCCAAGGAACAAGTACAGTTTAGTAGTTAACCCCTTAGCCAAGAAAGAATTGTTTGGTAATCCCAGTGTTGTCAGATGTATAAGTAGAGAGAAGGTGGAAAGAATATACCAGACTTTTCAGTGTATGTATAGGCAGAGGAAAATGAACCGTAACCTGGAAGAGAGATACTGGGATCCAATGTATAACCATCTAGCCAGTCAAAGGATCCAATAAATCTCTAGTGTTAGTGTCTCAACGGGTGACTGGTGCCCTGGCCAACCTACAACCTACAACTTAACTTTGTCTAACTCAAGTAAAATATATAGAATTAACCACAAATCTTTTACCTTAACTCGAAATCAGACTTCCGCTTAAATCAAGTGCAGCGTGTTCGTTTAAGTGAAATATTGCACCTGTCATTAATAGGATCGTTGTTCGGGAACTTTTGCTTAGTTCCAAACACACCGGGTAATCTTTTATGGATGGTGTGACTCTGGAGCTAAGATTTGGTGAACGAGTATCGTTAGAAAATTTTATTATTTAGGCCATCATTGTTTAAGTGTTTAAAGGTTCAAGTACTTTCATGGATGCCAGAAGCAAGAGAGAGTAACAATGCCTTGGCTCGCAGGTCAGTGCCCTCGAGACTAACCATATATACTGTACATATGATCAGCACCCAAGCCTCCTCTCCATCCAAGGGAGGGCCAGGCAATAGCTGTTAAGGTCTCAGCAGGTAGACCTATAGGCTCTCCCAAACACCCCACTCTTAGCTCACAAGCATAGTGAAGTTGCAAACAGTCCAGAAGCCAAGGGGTGTTTGCATCCAGTTTATGTCCACAAAATTACCCACCTGATTTTGATAGTGGACCACCTTGGACACATTTTTAGCGAGGGTGTTTGTTCTGAAACCCGGCAGTAATGGAGATAATCACTAGTTTGTTAGAAATGCTCTGATGCATAATCGCTCCAAAAGTTAGGGGTACGGGAAATTAAAATTAACACAACATTGCACACAATTAACCTATGGTTTTGTGTTGGTGCTTAAATTGAAGCTAGTTTAGTTATCTACAACATGAAAACAAGTTCAAGGTCATCAGATGAAAGTCAAGGTTACCAGAGGTCAAAGTGTGACGTAATTTTACTTATGCTTGAAATTAAGACTTTCTTTCATTTGAAGGCCAACAAAAAAACTCATGATGATATAACTGTTTATTTGAATGCACATCTGAATACCATACAATATTAGGTAATTTTAGAAAAAGAATTGAAGTCTCTAATACAAATAGTAGTCCTTTGAGGTTGAGATGAAAATAGCGAAAATTGGCAAAATTTCTCAATTGCATCCCTTACCCACCTGGTTTTGATAGTGGACATCATTGGACACAATTTTAGTTGGGGTGTTTGTTCTGAAACCCGGTAGTAATGAAGATATTTACTAGTTTGTTAGAATTTGATTACTTTAATTTTGTAACAATTTGTAATTTTAATATTTAATTTATCAAAAAAATCATTTTTAGCAAAAATAGTATCGTTGAATTATAATACCAAGGCAAAAAAGTAAACCATACACTTTTCCTATATGTGACCGATTAAGAGTTAATGCTCTTTTTTTTCCTTTCATGACTGACGAGTACATAGGAACATCATCAAGTATGGCGGATATCCCGAGAAAACGGAGACGGACAGCTTCACCGATACATAGCCAATCCACTGATCCTGAAAGGTGCATCATATGCCAAAGAGATGAATCCAACCTTAATACATCAGGGACAGAGAATGGCAGATTAGCAGTAATCCAAGCTGCTGGCATTAGAGGGGACTGTGTGTTAGAGAGACTGAATCATGTTGATCAGGCGAAGTTTGTCTACCATGTTGATAATGATTGCTACAAACAGTACACACACAAAAGGAATCTTGAGAGATTGCAGCTGGCAGCAACATCTGACGCAGGTGCACAGCAGAGTACCTCATCTGGTGGTCAGATGAGGAGACGTTCCTCAACTACAGCACGGGATCCAGCACCACGTGCAGAAAATGTAGATATCTTCTCCAAGCCATGCTTCATATGTGGCCATATAAAACACAAGAATGTATAAAAGAAGTGGCGAATCTCGAAGGAAGGCCGAGCAAAATCCTTCCTGAGAGCTGCACTGTCTCTTCAGGATGAAGTATACACGCGAACCAGTGACTTGCAAGATGCAGATGCTGTGTTTGGGGCAGATTTGTACTGTCACAATGACTGCATCCGCAAATATATCTTGAAAGGAGAAAGGCAGTCCTCCAAGTCTGCGTTGCCGTCCATTGGTCAAAAGAAGCTGGATATATTTGTGACGGGACAACGTTTAATCTCTGGCACCATCCACCGCCGAAATCTGAAAACATTTAAAAGCAACACAGCAGCAAAGCACACTCGCCAAACAAAAGCCAAAGAGAACCAGAAGCAGTTGGCGGAAACTCAGAAGATCTTTGACATTGCCAGAGTGCGAGGGTATGACTTACAAGACCTGCTCACTTATGACCTGATCGACACAAACTATCTCTTCGACTCAGAAGGGCTAATGGTCAAACCAAACAAAAGTGACCTCTGCCATGAATTGGAGAAGTTGCTTGATGCAAAGGACTACCTGAAGCCACCAGCATGGACACCTGCGAATACTGCTGCAATTGTGGATGTCATGGGTTACTTGCGTCGAATGCGAACGGTTAATATCAATACCTTTGGTGATCTCTGCACAAATTTTCTGGGTTATGTGCATGGCCTTTGCAACAATGCAAATTGTATCGACTTTGTGTTTGACACATATATTGAGGGCTCAGTTAAAGACAGTGAACGAGCAAGGAGATGTAAAAATAGTCCAATTGACCTGAATGATATGTCACCTGGAACACCATTACCAGTCACCATGGAATCATTCTGGGCTTCATCTATGAACAAAGCAAAGCTCCAAGGTTAATTCGGGAGCACATTTTGGAGAACCAAATGCAAACAGCAGACATAGTGGTGAGTGCATTTGGACTTAGGGAAACCAAACCATGCAGAGGTGTTTTTAATGATATCAGCATCCAACTGCCTGAACTAAATCACAGAATTAAAGAGGCCGACGTGAGAATGATCCCACATGCCCTGCATGCTGTCAAGGGTGGATCTTCAAGAATCATCTTATTGTCAAATGACACAGATGTCCTGGTACTTGGACTTCATTACTGGAATCTCTTGAGAGGTTATGGCCTCAAGGAACTGTGGATAAGAGCAGGTGTGGGAAATGCAACCAGACACATACCACTGCAGAGAAGATGGACTCTGAGATCCGCAAAGTCATACTACCACTCCATCACCTTACTGGTTGTGATTCATCAAGCAAATTTGGAACTAAATCTTCTGGTTTGAAAGCAAAGCCTGCTCAATATCTCTGTGGATTTGGGAAGGATCCAACCAATATTGACTTTGCGGCAGTTGAAGAGTATCTTGTGAACGTCTTCAAATCTGGAACACCATGTAAATCAATGGACCAGCTGAGGCATCATCTCTACCATCACAGCAAGAAGACCATATTTGACCTTCCTCCAACTAGTCGCTCAGTTAAAGGACACACTTCGAACATTCTAGGGGACAT